>NW_026045932.1:0-49439 GCF_023898315.1 Schistocerca nitens
AACTTTCAGGTGCGACAAAGATGCTTCCACAAGCATTTTAAAGTACTGTACTAAACGTAAAACACAAAATTACAGTAATGAACTCAGTTTGAGCAAGAATGCGCGAAAGGAGAGTGCTAGAACGCCTCGGAAATAACAACACACTACGAATCGACATATGAGTTTTGAAATACGTCAGGGCCTACTGTTTTGTAGCCGTGCAAAATTCCACAAAGTAAAAAAAAAAAAAAAAAAAAAAATATACAAATCTGCCGTTCTCGTCCGATCACCGAAGTCAAGCAACAACGTTACTACTCAGATGGGTGAGCGCCTGGGAACTCTGGCTGTCTTCATTTTTCGCTTTTTAGTCACTACTCCTGCCTGCCAGCCCTCTTTCCATACCACCTTTCTGTTGTGACAAAGAGACTTCCTTAAGCATTTTAAACGGCCGTAAGGTACGAAACGGCAGTAATTAACTCAGTTTGAAGGAGAATGTGCTAACCAAGTTTGCCCGTAAGTCTTTGAAAACGACAAAACAGTGCGAATCGGGCGGTATGCTCCGAAATGCGTTAGCGCCAGCCTATCGTTCTGCAGCGGCGTGCAGCTCCAAATTCGATTTGTAATCATAGATTTATTCTCTCGTCGTCTCGCCTCCTCCCGCAGACGTTTCTCGCGCTTGTGCTGTCATATGGACCGCGACCCGAGCGGCAGCGAGCGGCAGTTCGAGCAAAGTCGGGACAAGTCGGGACGGAAGGGGGGACAGGCGCGAATGCACCGCGCAAATTACGCAAGTATCTGGAAGCGCGGCGTGTGTCAGCCAGGTGAGAAAGCTTCCGTCGGTCCAGCAGGACACTGCCACACCCCGCGCAGTCCCCCCGCCGCCCGGCCGCGCGCAAGCCCTGCGCCGGATAACAGGAACAAGGTGCGTCGCCAGCCAGTGTCGGAGGGAGGCCGCACGCACCAAACGAATGACAGGCGGTGCATCGAGCAGCTGTGTTGTTCGCCTCACCTACGTTCGGCAGTCGCCTATGAGACGCCGAGGCGAGCGCGCACTCCGCGCTACCTTCGAGGTGGAAAGACGTGCTTTGCGTCAAATGTGCCACGGAAAGCGGCGATTGCATGTGTTGGGAGAAGAGGCGAATGCTTCTTCTGTGGTGCGGCTACAGTATAAGGACGCCAACGGCCATACCATGTTGAATACACCGGTTCTCGTCCGATCACCGAAGTTAAGCAACATCGGGCCCGGTTAGTACTTGGATGGGTGACCGCCTGGGAACACCGGGTGCTGTTGGCTCTATCTCATTTTTTAATTTTTACGTCGCTACACCTGCCAGGCCTCTTTTTCGTACAAACTTTCAGGTGCGACAAAGATGCTTCCACAAGCATTTTAAAGTACTGTACTAAACGTAAAACACAAAATTACAGTAATGAACTCAGTTTGAGCAAGAATGCGCGAAAGGAGAGTGCTAGAACGCCTCGGAAATAACAACACACTACGAATCGACATATGAGTTTTGAAATACGTCAGGGCCTACTGTTTTGTAGCCGTGCAAAATTCCACAAAGTAAAAAAAAAAAAAAAAAAAAAATATACAAATCTGCCGTTCTCGTCCGATCACCGAAGTCAAGCAACAACGTTACTACTCAGATGGGTGAGCGCCTGGGAACTCTGGCTGTCTTCATTTTTCGCTTTTTAGTCACTACTCCTGCCTGCCAGCCCTCTTTCCATACCACCTTTCTGTTGTGACAAAGAGACTTCCTTAAGCATTTTAAACGGCCGTAAGGTACGAAACGGCAGTAATTAACTCAGTTTGAAGGAGAATGTGCTAACCAAGTTTGCCCGTAAGTCTTTGAAAACGACAAAACAGTGCGAATCGGGCGGTATGCTCCGAAATGCGTTAGCGCCAGCCTATCGTTCTGCAGCGGCGTGCAGCTCCAAATTCGATTTGTAATCATAGATTTATTCTCTCGTCGTCTCGCCTCCTCCCGCAGACGTTTCTCGCGCTTGTGCTGTCATATGGACCGCGACCCGAGCGGCAGCGAGCGGCAGTTCGAGCAAAGTCGGGACAAGTCGGGACGGAAGGGGGGACAGGCGCGAATGCACCGCGCAAATTACGCAAGTATCTGGAAGCGCGGCGTGTGTCAGCCAGGTGAGAAAGCTTCCGTCGGTCCAGCAGGACACTGCCACACCCCGCGCAGTCCCCCCGCCGCCCGGCCGCGCGCAAGCCCTGCGCCGGATAACAGGAACAAGGTGCGTCGCCAGCCAGTGTCGGAGGGAGGCCGCACGCACCAAACGAATGACAGGCGGTGCATCGAGCAGCTGTGTTGTTCGCCTCACCTACGTTCGGCAGTCGCCTATGAGACGCCGAGGCGAGCGCGCACTCCGCGCTACCTTCGAGGTGGAAAGACGTGCTTTGCGTCAAATGTGCCACGGAAAGCGGCGATTGCATGTGTTGGGAGAAGAGGCGAATGCTTCTTCTGTGGTGCGGCTACAGTATAAGGACGCCAACGGCCATACCATGTTGAATACACCGGTTCTCGTCCGATCACCGAAGTTAAGCAACATCGGGCCCGGTTAGTACTTGGATGGGTGACCGCCTGGGAACACCGGGTGCTGTTGGCTCTATCTCATTTTTTAATTTTTACGTCGCTACACCTGCCAGGCCTCTTTTTCGTACAAACTTTCAGGTGCGACAAAGATGCTTCCACAAGCATTTTAAAGTACTGTACTAAACGTAAAACACAAAATTACAGTAATGAACTCAGTTTGAGCAAGAATGCGCGAAAGGAGAGTGCTAGAACGCCTCGGAAATAACAACACACTACGAATCGACATATGAGTTTTGAAATACGTCAGGGCCTACTGTTTTGTAGCCGTGCAAAATTCCACAAAGTAAAAAAAAAAAAAAAAAAAAAATATACAAATCTGCCGTTCTCGTCCGATCACCGAAGTCAAGCAACAACGTTACTACTCAGATGGGTGAGCGCCTGGGAACTCTGGCTGTCTTCATTTTTCGCTTTTTAGTCACTACTCCTGCCTGCCAGCCCTCTTTCCATACCACCTTTCTGTTGTGACAAAGAGACTTCCTTAAGCATTTTAAACGGCCGTAAGGTACGAAACGGCAGTAATTAACTCAGTTTGAAGGAGAATGTGCTAACCAAGTTTGCCCGTAAGTCTTTGAAAACGACAAAACAGTGCGAATCGGGCGGTATGCTCCGAAATGCGTTAGCGCCAGCCTATCGTTCTGCAGCGGCGTGCAGCTCCAAATTCGATTTGTAATCATAGATTTATTCTCTCGTCGTCTCGCCTCCTCCCGCAGACGTTTCTCGCGCTTGTGCTGTCATATGGACCGCGACCCGAGCGGCAGCGAGCGGCAGTTCGAGCAAAGTCGGGACAAGTCGGGACGGAAGGGGGGACAGGCGCGAATGCACCGCGCAAATTACGCAAGTATCTGGAAGCGCGGCGTGTGTCAGCCAGGTGAGAAAGCTTCCGTCGGTCCAGCAGGACACTGCCACACCCCGCGCAGTCCCCCCGCCGCCCGGCCGCGCGCAAGCCCTGCGCCGGATAACAGGAACAAGGTGCGTCGCCAGCCAGTGTCGGAGGG
Organism: Schistocerca nitens; assembly: GCF_023898315.1. Classification (NCBI taxonomy): domain Eukaryota; kingdom Metazoa; phylum Arthropoda; class Insecta; order Orthoptera; family Acrididae; genus Schistocerca; species Schistocerca nitens. The sequence continues at coordinate 3,584 of NW_026045932.1, forward strand.
AGGCCGCACGCACCAAACGAATGACAGGCGGTGCATCGAGCAGCTGTGTTGTTCGCCTCACCTACGTTCGGCAGTCGCCTATGAGACGCCGAGGCGAGCGCGCACTCCGCGCTACCTTCGAGGTGGAAAGACGTGCTTTGCGTCAAATGTGCCACGGAAAGCGGCGATTGCATGTGTTGGGAGAAGAGGCGAATGCTTCTTCTGTGGTGCGGCTACAGTATAAGGACGCCAACGGCCATACCATGTTGAATACACCGGTTCTCGTCCGATCACCGAAGTTAAGCAACATCGGGCCCGGTTAGTACTTGGATGGGTGACCGCCTGGGAACACCGGGTGCTGTTGGCTCTATCTCATTTTTTAATTTTTACGTCGCTACACCTGCCAGGCCTCTTTTTCGTACAAACTTTCAGGTGCGACAAAGATGCTTCCACAAGCATTTTAAAGTACTGTACTAAACGTAAAACACAAAATTACAGTAATGAACTCAGTTTGAGCAAGAATGCGCGAAAGGAGAGTGCTAGAACGCCTCGGAAATAACAACACACTACGAATCGACATATGAGTTTTGAAATACGTCAGGGCCTACTGTTTTGTAGCCGTGCAAAATTCCACAAAGTAAAAAAAAAAAAAAAAAAAAAATATACAAATCTGCCGTTCTCGTCCGATCACCGAAGTCAAGCAACAACGTTACTACTCAGATGGGTGAGCGCCTGGGAACTCTGGCTGTCTTCATTTTTCGCTTTTTAGTCACTACTCCTGCCTGCCAGCCCTCTTTCCATACCACCTTTCTGTTGTGACAAAGAGACTTCCTTAAGCATTTTAAACGGCCGTAAGGTACGAAACGGCAGTAATTAACTCAGTTTGAAGGAGAATGTGCTAACCAAGTTTGCCCGTAAGTCTTTGAAAACGACAAAACAGTGCGAATCGGGCGGTATGCTCCGAAATGCGTTAGCGCCAGCCTATCGTTCTGCAGCGGCGTGCAGCTCCAAATTCGATTTGTAATCATAGATTTATTCTCTCGTCGTCTCGCCTCCTCCCGCAGACGTTTCTCGCGCTTGTGCTGTCATATGGACCGCGACCCGAGCGGCAGCGAGCGGCAGTTCGAGCAAAGTCGGGACAAGTCGGGACGGAAGGGGGGACAGGCGCGAATGCACCGCGCAAATTACGCAAGTATCTGGAAGCGCGGCGTGTGTCAGCCAGGTGAGAAAGCTTCCGTCGGTCCAGCAGGACACTGCCACACCCCGCGCAGTCCCCCCGCCGCCCGGCCGCGCGCAAGCCCTGCGCCGGATAACAGGAACAAGGTGCGTCGCCAGCCAGTGTCGGAGGGAGGCCGCACGCACCAAACGAATGACAGGCGGTGCATCGAGCAGCTGTGTTGTTCGCCTCACCTACGTTCGGCAGTCGCCTATGAGACGCCGAGGCGAGCGCGCACTCCGCGCTACCTTCGAGGTGGAAAGACGTGCTTTGCGTCAAATGTGCCACGGAAAGCGGCGATTGCATGTGTTGGGAGAAGAGGCGAATGCTTCTTCTGTGGTGCGGCTACAGTATAAGGACGCCAACGGCCATACCATGTTGAATACACCGGTTCTCGTCCGATCACCGAAGTTAAGCAACATCGGGCCCGGTTAGTACTTGGATGGGTGACCGCCTGGGAACACCGGGTGCTGTTGGCTCTATCTCATTTTTTAATTTTTACGTCGCTACACCTGCCAGGCCTCTTTTTCGTACAAACTTTCAGGTGCGACAAAGATGCTTCCACAAGCATTTTAAAGTACTGTACTAAACGTAAAACACAAAATTACAGTAATGAACTCAGTTTGAGCAAGAATGCGCGAAAGGAGAGTGCTAGAACGCCTCGGAAATAACAACACACTACGAATCGACATATGAGTTTTGAAATACGTCAGGGCCTACTGTTTTGTAGCCGTGCAAAATTCCACAAAGTAAAAAAAAAAAAAAAAAAAAAATATACAAATCTGCCGTTCTCGTCCGATCACCGAAGTCAAGCAACAACGTTACTACTCAGATGGGTGAGCGCCTGGGAACTCTGGCTGTCTTCATTTTTCGCTTTTTAGTCACTACTCCTGCCTGCCAGCCCTCTTTCCATACCACCTTTCTGTTGTGACAAAGAGACTTCCTTAAGCATTTTAAACGGCCGTAAGGTACGAAACGGCAGTAATTAACTCAGTTTGAAGGAGAATGTGCTAACCAAGTTTGCCCGTAAGTCTTTGAAAACGACAAAACAGTGCGAATCGGGCGGTATGCTCCGAAATGCGTTAGCGCCAGCCTATCGTTCTGCAGCGGCGTGCAGCTCCAAATTCGATTTGTAATCATAGATTTATTCTCTCGTCGTCTCGCCTCCTCCCGCAGACGTTTCTCGCGCTTGTGCTGTCATATGGACCGCGACCCGAGCGGCAGCGAGCGGCAGTTCGAGCAAAGTCGGGACAAGTCGGGACGGAAGGGGGGACAGGCGCGAATGCACCGCGCAAATTACGCAAGTATCTGGAAGCGCGGCGTGTGTCAGCCAGGTGAGAAAGCTTCCGTCGGTCCAGCAGGACACTGCCACACCCCGCGCAGTCCCCCCGCCGCCCGGCCGCGCGCAAGCCCTGCGCCGGATAACAGGAACAAGGTGCGTCGCCAGCCAGTGTCGGAGGGAGGCCGCACGCACCAAACGAATGACAGGCGGTGCATCGAGCAGCTGTGTTGTTCGCCTCACCTACGTTCGGCAGTCGCCTATGAGACGCCGAGGCGAGCGCGCACTCCGCGCTACCTTCGAGGTGGAAAGACGTGCTTTGCGTCAAATGTGCCACGGAAAGCGGCGATTGCATGTGTTGGGAGAAGAGGCGAATGCTTCTTCTGTGGTGCGGCTACAGTATAAGGACGCCAACGGCCATACCATGTTGAATACACCGGTTCTCGTCCGATCACCGAAGTTAAGCAACATCGGGCCCGGTTAGTACTTGGATGGGTGACCGCCTGGGAACACCGGGTGCTGTTGGCTCTATCTCATTTTTTAATTTTTACGTCGCTACACCTGCCAGGCCTCTTTTTCGTACAAACTTTCAGGTGCGACAAAGATGCTTCCACAAGCATTTTAAAGTACTGTACTAAACGTAAAACACAAAATTACAGTAATGAACTCAGTTTGAGCAAGAATGCGCGAAAGGAGAGTGCTAGAACGCCTCGGAAATAACAACACACTACGAATCGACATATGAGTTTTGAAATACGTCAGGGCCTACTGTTTTGTAGCCGTGCAAAATTCCACAAAGTAAAAAAAAAAAAAAAAAAAAAATATACAAATCTGCCGTTCTCGTCCGATCACCGAAGTCAAGCAACAACGTTACTACTCAGATGGGTGAGCGCCTGGGAACTCTGGCTGTCTTCATTTTTCGCTTTTTAGTCACTACTCCTGCCTGCCAGCCCTCTTTCCATACCACCTTTCTGTTGTGACAAAGAGACTTCCTTAAGCATTTTAAACGGCCGTAAGGTACGAAACGGCAGTAATTAACTCAGTTTGAAGGAGAATGTGCTAACCAAGTTTGCCCGTAAGTCTTTGAAAACGACAAAACAGTGCGAATCGGGCGGTATGCTCCGAAATGCGTTAGCGCCAGCCTATCGTTCTGCAGCGGCGTGCAGCTCCAAATTCGATTTGTAATCATAGATTTATTCTCTCGTCGTCTCGCCTCCTCCCGCAGACGTTTCTCGCGCTTGTGCTGTCATATGGACCGCGACCCGAGCGGCAGCGAGCGGCAGTTCGAGCAAAGTCGGGACAAGTCGGGACGGAAGGGGGGACAGGCGCGAATGCACCGCGCAAATTACGCAAGTATCTGGAAGCGCGGCGTGTGTCAGCCAGGTGAGAAAGCTTCCGTCGGTCCAGCAGGACACTGCCACACCCCGCGCAGTCCCCCCGCCGCCCGGCCGCGCGCAAGCCCTGCGCCGGATAACAGGAACAAGGTGCGTCGCCAGCCAGTGTCGGAGGGAGGCCGCACGCACCAAACGAATGACAGGCGGTGCATCGAGCAGCTGTGTTGTTCGCCTCACCTACGTTCGGCAGTCGCCTATGAGACGCCGAGGCGAGCGCGCACTCCGCGCTACCTTCGAGGTGGAAAGACGTGCTTTGCGTCAAATGTGCCACGGAAAGCGGCGATTGCATGTGTTGGGAGAAGAGGCGAATGCTTCTTCTGTGGTGCGGCTACAGTATAAGGACGCCAACGGCCATACCATGTTGAATACACCGGTTCTCGTCCGATCACCGAAGTTAAGCAACATCGGGCCCGGTTAGTACTTGGATGGGTGACCGCCTGGGAACACCGGGTGCTGTTGGCTCTATCTCATTTTTTAATTTTTACGTCGCTACACCTGCCAGGCCTCTTTTTCGTACAAACTTTCAGGTGCGACAAAGATGCTTCCACAAGCATTTTAAAGTACTGTACTAAACGTAAAACACAAAATTACAGTAATGAACTCAGTTTGAGCAAGAATGCGCGAAAGGAGAGTGCTAGAACGCCTCGGAAATAACAACACACTACGAATCGACATATGAGTTTTGAAATACGTCAGGGCCTACTGTTTTGTAGCCGTGCAAAATTCCACAAAGTAAAAAAAAAAAAAAAAAAAAAATATACAAATCTGCCGTTCTCGTCCGATCACCGAAGTCAAGCAACAACGTTACTACTCAGATGGGTGAGCGCCTGGGAACTCTGGCTGTCTTCATTTTTCGCTTTTTAGTCACTACTCCTGCCTGCCAGCCCTCTTTCCATACCACCTTTCTGTTGTGACAAAGAGACTTCCTTAAGCATTTTAAACGGCCGTAAGGTACGAAACGGCAGTAATTAACTCAGTTTGAAGGAGAATGTGCTAACCAAGTTTGCCCGTAAGTCTTTGAAAACGACAAAACAGTGCGAATCGGGCGGTATGCTCCGAAATGCGTTAGCGCCAGCCTATCGTTCTGCAGCGGCGTGCAGCTCCAAATTCGATTTGTAATCATAGATTTATTCTCTCGTCGTCTCGCCTCCTCCCGCAGACGTTTCTCGCGCTTGTGCTGTCATATGGACCGCGACCCGAGCGGCAGCGAGCGGCAGTTCGAGCAAAGTCGGGACAAGTCGGGACGGAAGGGGGGACAGGCGCGAATGCACCGCGCAAATTACGCAAGTATCTGGAAGCGCGGCGTGTGTCAGCCAGGTGAGAAAGCTTCCGTCGGTCCAGCAGGACACTGCCACACCCCGCGCAGTCCCCCCGCCGCCCGGCCGCGCGCAAGCCCTGCGCCGGATAACAGGAACAAGGTGCGTCGCCAGCCAGTGTCGGAGGGAGGCCGCACGCACCAAACGAATGACAGGCGGTGCATCGAGCAGCTGTGTTGTTCGCCTCACCTACGTTCGGCAGTCGCCTATGAGACGCCGAGGCGAGCGCGCACTCCGCGCTACCTTCGAGGTGGAAAGACGTGCTTTGCGTCAAATGTGCCACGGAAAGCGGCGATTGCATGTGTTGGGAGAAGAGGCGAATGCTTCTTCTGTGGTGCGGCTACAGTATAAGGACGCCAACGGCCATACCATGTTGAATACACCGGTTCTCGTCCGATCACCGAAGTTAAGCAACATCGGGCCCGGTTAGTACTTGGATGGGTGACCGCCTGGGAACACCGGGTGCTGTTGGCTCTATCTCATTTTTTAATTTTTACGTCGCTACACCTGCCAGGCCTCTTTTTCGTACAAACTTTCAGGTGCGACAAAGATGCTTCCACAAGCATTTTAAAGTACTGTACTAAACGTAAAACACAAAATTACAGTAATGAACTCAGTTTGAGCAAGAATGCGCGAAAGGAGAGTGCTAGAACGCCTCGGAAATAACAACACACTACGAATCGACATATGAGTTTTGAAATACGTCAGGGCCTACTGTTTTGTAGCCGTGCAAAATTCCACAAAGTAAAAAAAAAAAAAAAAAAAAAATATACAAATCTGCCGTTCTCGTCCGATCACCGAAGTCAAGCAACAACGTTACTACTCAGATGGGTGAGCGCCTGGGAACTCTGGCTGTCTTCATTTTTCGCTTTTTAGTCACTACTCCTGCCTGCCAGCCCTCTTTCCATACCACCTTTCTGTTGTGACAAAGAGACTTCCTTAAGCATTTTAAACGGCCGTAAGGTACGAAACGGCAGTAATTAACTCAGTTTGAAGGAGAATGTGCTAACCAAGTTTGCCCGTAAGTCTTTGAAAACGACAAAACAGTGCGAATCGGGCGGTATGCTCCGAAATGCGTTAGCGCCAGCCTATCGTTCTGCAGCGGCGTGCAGCTCCAAATTCGATTTGTAATCATAGATTTATTCTCTCGTCGTCTCGCCTCCTCCCGCAGACGTTTCTCGCGCTTGTGCTGTCATATGGACCGCGACCCGAGCGGCAGCGAGCGGCAGTTCGAGCAAAGTCGGGACAAGTCGGGACGGAAGGGGGGACAGGCGCGAATGCACCGCGCAAATTACGCAAGTATCTGGAAGCGCGGCGTGTGTCAGCCAGGTGAGAAAGCTTCCGTCGGTCCAGCAGGACACTGCCACACCCCGCGCAGTCCCCCCGCCGCCCGGCCGCGCGCAAGCCCTGCGCCGGATAACAGGAACAAGGTGCGTCGCCAGCCAGTGTCGGAGGGAGGCCGCACGCACCAAACGAATGACAGGCGGTGCATCGAGCAGCTGTGTTGTTCGCCTCACCTACGTTCGGCAGTCGCCTATGAGACGCCGAGGCGAGCGCGCACTCCGCGCTACCTTCGAGGTGGAAAGACGTGCTTTGCGTCAAATGTGCCACGGAAAGCGGCGATTGCATGTGTTGGGAGAAGAGGCGAATGCTTCTTCTGTGGTGCGGCTACAGTATAAGGACGCCAACGGCCATACCATGTTGAATACACCGGTTCTCGTCCGATCACCGAAGTTAAGCAACATCGGGCCCGGTTAGTACTTGGATGGGTGACCGCCTGGGAACACCGGGTGCTGTTGGCTCTATCTCATTTTTTAATTTTTACGTCGCTACACCTGCCAGGCCTCTTTTTCGTACAAACTTTCAGGTGCGACAAAGATGCTTCCACAAGCATTTTAAAGTACTGTACTAAACGTAAAACACAAAATTACAGTAATGAACTCAGTTTGAGCAAGAATGCGCGAAAGGAGAGTGCTAGAACGCCTCGGAAATAACAACACACTACGAATCGACATATGAGTTTTGAAATACGTCAGGGCCTACTGTTTTGTAGCCGTGCAAAATTCCACAAAGTAAAAAAAAAAAAAAAAAAAAAATATACAAATCTGCCGTTCTCGTCCGATCACCGAAGTCAAGCAACAACGTTACTACTCAGATGGGTGAGCGCCTGGGAACTCTGGCTGTCTTCATTTTTCGCTTTTTAGTCACTACTCCTGCCTGCCAGCCCTCTTTCCATACCACCTTTCTGTTGTGACAAAGAGACTTCCTTAAGCATTTTAAACGGCCGTAAGGTACGAAACGGCAGTAATTAACTCAGTTTGAAGGAGAATGTGCTAACCAAGTTTGCCCGTAAGTCTTTGAAAACGACAAAACAGTGCGAATCGGGCGGTATGCTCCGAAATGCGTTAGCGCCAGCCTATCGTTCTGCAGCGGCGTGCAGCTCCAAATTCGATTTGTAATCATAGATTTATTCTCTCGTCGTCTCGCCTCCTCCCGCAGACGTTTCTCGCGCTTGTGCTGTCATATGGACCGCGACCCGAGCGGCAGCGAGCGGCAGTTCGAGCAAAGTCGGGACAAGTCGGGACGGAAGGGGGGACAGGCGCGAATGCACCGCGCAAATTACGCAAGTATCTGGAAGCGCGGCGTGTGTCAGCCAGGTGAGAAAGCTTCCGTCGGTCCAGCAGGACACTGCCACACCCCGCGCAGTCCCCCCGCCGCCCGGCCGCGCGCAAGCCCTGCGCCGGATAACAGGAACAAGGTGCGTCGCCAGCCAGTGTCGGAGGGAGGCCGCACGCACCAAACGAATGACAGGCGGTGCATCGAGCAGCTGTGTTGTTCGCCTCACCTACGTTCGGCAGTCGCCTATGAGACGCCGAGGCGAGCGCGCACTCCGCGCTACCTTCGAGGTGGAAAGACGTGCTTTGCGTCAAATGTGCCACGGAAAGCGGCGATTGCATGTGTTGGGAGAAGAGGCGAATGCTTCTTCTGTGGTGCGGCTACAGTATAAGGACGCCAACGGCCATACCATGTTGAATACACCGGTTCTCGTCCGATCACCGAAGTTAAGCAACATCGGGCCCGGTTAGTACTTGGATGGGTGACCGCCTGGGAACACCGGGTGCTGTTGGCTCTATCTCATTTTTTAATTTTTACGTCGCTACACCTGCCAGGCCTCTTTTTCGTACAAACTTTCAGGTGCGACAAAGATGCTTCCACAAGCATTTTAAAGTACTGTACTAAACGTAAAACACAAAATTACAGTAATGAACTCAGTTTGAGCAAGAATGCGCGAAAGGAGAGTGCTAGAACGCCTCGGAAATAACAACACACTACGAATCGACATATGAGTTTTGAAATACGTCAGGGCCTACTGTTTTGTAGCCGTGCAAAATTCCACAAAGTAAAAAAAAAAAAAAAAAAAAAATATACAAATCTGCCGTTCTCGTCCGATCACCGAAGTCAAGCAACAACGTTACTACTCAGATGGGTGAGCGCCTGGGAACTCTGGCTGTCTTCATTTTTCGCTTTTTAGTCACTACTCCTGCCTGCCAGCCCTCTTTCCATACCACCTTTCTGTTGTGACAAAGAGACTTCCTTAAGCATTTTAAACGGCCGTAAGGTACGAAACGGCAGTAATTAACTCAGTTTGAAGGAGAATGTGCTAACCAAGTTTGCCCGTAAGTCTTTGAAAACGACAAAACAGTGCGAATCGGGCGGTATGCTCCGAAATGCGTTAGCGCCAGCCTATCGTTCTGCAGCGGCGTGCAGCTCCAAATTCGATTTGTAATCATAGATTTATTCTCTCGTCGTCTCGCCTCCTCCCGCAGACGTTTCTCGCGCTTGTGCTGTCATATGGACCGCGACCCGAGCGGCAGCGAGCGGCAGTTCGAGCAAAGTCGGGACAAGTCGGGACGGAAGGGGGGACAGGCGCGAATGCACCGCGCAAATTACGCAAGTATCTGGAAGCGCGGCGTGTGTCAGCCAGGTGAGAAAGCTTCCGTCGGTCCAGCAGGACACTGCCACACCCCGCGCAGTCCCCCCGCCGCCCGGCCGCGCGCAAGCCCTGCGCCGGATAACAGGAACAAGGTGCGTCGCCAGCCAGTGTCGGAGGGAGGCCGCACGCACCAAACGAATGACAGGCGGTGCATCGAGCAGCTGTGTTGTTCGCCTCACCTACGTTCGGCAGTCGCCTATGAGACGCCGAGGCGAGCGCGCACTCCGCGCTACCTTCGAGGTGGAAAGACGTGCTTTGCGTCAAATGTGCCACGGAAAGCGGCGATTGCATGTGTTGGGAGAAGAGGCGAATGCTTCTTCTGTGGTGCGGCTACAGTATAAGGACGCCAACGGCCATACCATGTTGAATACACCGGTTCTCGTCCGATCACCGAAGTTAAGCAACATCGGGCCCGGTTAGTACTTGGATGGGTGACCGCCTGGGAACACCGGGTGCTGTTGGCTCTATCTCATTTTTTAATTTTTACGTCGCTACACCTGCCAGGCCTCTTTTTCGTACAAACTTTCAGGTGCGACAAAGATGCTTCCACAAGCATTTTAAAGTACTGTACTAAACGTAAAACACAAAATTACAGTAATGAACTCAGTTTGAGCAAGAATGCGCGAAAGGAGAGTGCTAGAACGCCTCGGAAATAACAACACACTACGAATCGACATATGAGTTTTGAAATACGTCAGGGCCTACTGTTTTGTAGCCGTGCAAAATTCCACAAAGTAAAAAAAAAAAAAAAAAAAAAATATACAAATCTGCCGTTCTCGTCCGATCACCGAAGTCAAGCAACAACGTTACTACTCAGATGGGTGAGCGCCTGGGAACTCTGGCTGTCTTCATTTTTCGCTTTTTAGTCACTACTCCTGCCTGCCAGCCCTCTTTCCATACCACCTTTCTGTTGTGACAAAGAGACTTCCTTAAGCATTTTAAACGGCCGTAAGGTACGAAACGGCAGTAATTAACTCAGTTTGAAGGAGAATGTGCTAACCAAGTTTGCCCGTAAGTCTTTGAAAACGACAAAACAGTGCGAATCGGGCGGTATGCTCCGAAATGCGTTAGCGCCAGCCTATCGTTCTGCAGCGGCGTGCAGCTCCAAATTCGATTTGTAATCATAGATTTATTCTCTCGTCGTCTCGCCTCCTCCCGCAGACGTTTCTCGCGCTTGTGCTGTCATATGGACCGCGACCCGAGCGGCAGCGAGCGGCAGTTCGAGCAAAGTCGGGACAAGTCGGGACGGAAGGGGGGACAGGCGCGAATGCACCGCGCAAATTACGCAAGTATCTGGAAGCGCGGCGTGTGTCAGCCAGGTGAGAAAGCTTCCGTCGGTCCAGCAGGACACTGCCACACCCCGCGCAGTCCCCCCGCCGCCCGGCCGCGCGCAAGCCCTGCGCCGGATAACAGGAACAAGGTGCGTCGCCAGCCAGTGTCGGAGGGAGGCCGCACGCACCAAACGAATGACAGGCGGTGCATCGAGCAGCTGTGTTGTTCGCCTCACCTACGTTCGGCAGTCGCCTATGAGACGCCGAGGCGAGCGCGCACTCCGCGCTACCTTCGAGGTGGAAAGACGTGCTTTGCGTCAAATGTGCCACGGAAAGCGGCGATTGCATGTGTTGGGAGAAGAGGCGAATGCTTCTTCTGTGGTGCGGCTACAGTATAAGGACGCCAACGGCCATACCATGTTGAATACACCGGTTCTCGTCCGATCACCGAAGTTAAGCAACATCGGGCCCGGTTAGTACTTGGATGGGTGACCGCCTGGGAACACCGGGTGCTGTTGGCTCTATCTCATTTTTTAATTTTTACGTCGCTACACCTGCCAGGCCTCTTTTTCGTACAAACTTTCAGGTGCGACAAAGATGCTTCCACAAGCATTTTAAAGTACTGTACTAAACGTAAAACACAAAATTACAGTAATGAACTCAGTTTGAGCAAGAATGCGCGAAAGGAGAGTGCTAGAACGCCTCGGAAATAACAACACACTACGAATCGACATATGAGTTTTGAAATACGTCAGGGCCTACTGTTTTGTAGCCGTGCAAAATTCCACAAAGTAAAAAAAAAAAAAAAAAAAAATATACAAATCTGCCGTTCTCGTCCGATCACCGAAGTCAAGCAACAACGTTACTACTCAGATGGGTGAGCGCCTGGGAACTCTGGCTGTCTTCATTTTTCGCTTTTTAGTCACTACTCCTGCCTGCCAGCCCTCTTTCCATACCACCTTTCTGTTGTGACAAAGAGACTTCCTTAAGCATTTTAAACGGCCGTAAGGTACGAAACGGCAGTAATTAACTCAGTTTGAAGGAGAATGTGCTAACCAAGTTTGCCCGTAAGTCTTTGAAAACGACAAAACAGTGCGAATCGGGCGGTATGCTCCGAAATGCGTTAGCGCCAGCCTATCGTTCTGCAGCGGCGTGCAGCTCCAAATTCGATTTGTAATCATAGATTTATTCTCTCGTCGTCTCGCCTCCTCCCGCAGACGTTTCTCGCGCTTGTGCTGTCATATGGACCGCGACCCGAGCGGCAGCGAGCGGCAGTTCGAGCAAAGTCGGGACAAGTCGGGACGGAAGGGGGGACAGGCGCGAATGCACCGCGCAAATTACGCAAGTATCTGGAAGCGCGGCGTGTGTCAGCCAGGTGAGAAAGCTTCCGTCGGTCCAGCAGGACACTGCCACACCCCGCGCAGTCCCCCCACCGCCCGGCCGCGCGCAAGCCCTGCGCCGGATAACAGGAACAAGGTGCGTCGCCAGCCAGTGTCGGAGGGAGGCCGCACGCACCAAACGAATGACAGGCGGTGCATCGAGCAGCTGTGTTGTTCGCCTCACCTACGTTCGGCAGTCGCCTATGAGACGCCGAGGCGAGCGCGCACTCCGCGCTACCTTCGAGGTGGAAAGACGTGCTTTGCGTCAAATGTGCCACGGAAAGCGGCGATTGCATGTGTTGGGAGAAGAGGCGAATGCTTCTTCTGTGGTGCGGCTACAGTATAAGGACGCCAACGGCCATACCATGTTGAATACACCGGTTCTCGTCCGATCACCGAAGTTAAGCAACATCGGGCCCGGTTAGTACTTGGATGGGTGACCGCCTGGGAACACCGGGTGCTGTTGGCTCTATCTCATTTTTTAATTTTTACGTCGCTACACCTGCCAGGCCTCTTTTTCGTACAAACTTTCAGGTGCGACAAAGATGCTTCCACAAGCATTTTAAAGTACTGTACTAAACGTAAAACACAAAATTACAGTAATGAACTCAGTTTGAGCAAGAATGCGCGAAAGGAGAGTGCTAGAACGCCTCGGAAATAACAACACACTACGAATCGACATATGAGTTTTGAAATACGTCAGGGCCTACTGTTTTGTAGCCGTGCAAAATTCCACAAAGTAAAAAAAAAAAAAAAAAAAATATACAAATCTGCCGTTCTCGTCCGATCACCGAAGTCAAGCAACAACGTTACTACTCAGATGGGTGAGCGCCTGGGAACTCTGGCTGTCTTCATTTTTCGCTTTTTAGTCACTACTCCTGCCTGCCAGCCCTCTTTCCATACCACCTTTCTGTTGTGACAAAGAGACTTCCTTAAGCATTTTAAACGGCCGTAAGGTACGAAACGGCAGTAATTAACTCAGTTTGAAGGAGAATGTGCTAACCAAGTTTGCCCGTAAGTCTTTGAAAACGACAAAACAGTGCGAATCGGGCGGTATGCTCCGAAATGCGTTAGCGCCAGCCTATCGTTCTGCAGCGGCGTGCAGCTCCAAATTCGATTTGTAATCATAGATTTATTCTCTCGTCGTCTCGCCTCCTCCCGCAGACGTTTCTCGCGCTTGTGCTGTCATATGGACCGCGACCCGAGCGGCAGCGAGCGGCAGTTCGAGCAAAGTCGGGACAAGTCGGGACGGAAGGGGGGACAGGCGCGAATGCACCGCGCAAATTACGCAAGTATCTGGAAGCGCGGCGTGTGTCAGCCAGGTGAGAAAGCTTCCGTCGGTCCAGCAGGACACTGCCACACCCCGCGCAGTCCCCCCGCCGCCCGGCCGCGAGCAAGCCCTGCGCCGGATAACAGGAACAAGGTGCGTCGCCAGCCAGTGTCGGAGGGAGGCCGCACGCACCAAACGAATGACAGGCGGTGCATCGAGCAGCTGTGTTGTTCGCCTCACCTACGTTCGGCAGTCGCCTATGAGACGCCGAGGCGAGCGCGCACTCCGCGCTACCTTCGAGGTGGAAAGACGTGCTTTGCGTCAAATGTGCCACGGAAAGCGGCGATTGCATGTGTTGGGAGAAGAGGCGAATGCTTCTTCTGTGGTGCGGCTACAGTATAAGGACGCCAACGGCCATACCATGTTGAATACACCGGTTCTCGTCCGATCACCGAAGTTAAGCAACATCGGGCCCGGTTAGTACTTGGATGGGTGACCGCCTGGGAACACCGGGTGCTGTTGGCTCTATCTCATTTTTTAATTTTTACGTCGCTACACCTGCCAGGCCTCTTTTTCGTACAAACTTTCAGGTGCGACAAAGATGCTTCCACAAGCATTTTAAAGTACTGTACTAAACGTAAAACACAAAATTACAGTAATGAACTCAGTTTGAGCAAGAATGCGCGAAAGGAGAGTGCTAGAACGCCTCGGAAATAACAACACACTACGAATCGACATATGAGTTTTGAAATACGTCAGGGCCTACTGTTTTGTAGCCGTGCAAAATTCCACAAAGTAAAAAAAAAAAAAAAAAAAAAAATATACAAATCTGCCGTTCTCGTCCGATCACCGAAGTCAAGCAACAACGTTACTACTCAGATGGGTGAGCGCCTGGGAACTCTGGCTGTCTTCATTTTTCGCTTTTTAGTCACTACTCCTGCCTGCCAGCCCTCTTTCCATACCACCTTTCTGTTGTGACAAAGAGACTTCCTTAAGCATTTTAAACGGCCGTAAGGTACGAAACGGCAGTAATTAACTCAGTTTGAAGGAGAATGTGCTAACCAAGTTTGCCCGTAAGTCTTTGAAAACGACAAAACAGTGCGAATCGGGCGGTATGCTCCGAAATGCGTTAGCGCCAGCCTATCGTTCTGCAGCGGCGTGCAGCTCCAAATTCGATTTGTAATCATAGATTTATTCTCTCGTCGTCTCGCCTCCTCCCGCAGACGTTTCTCGCGCTTGTGCTGTCATATGGACCGCGACCCGAGCGGCAGCGAGCGGCAGTTCGAGCAAAGTCGGGACAAGTCGGGACGGAAGGGGGGACAGGCGCGAATGCACCGCGCAAATTACGCAAGTATCTGGAAGCGCGGCGTGTGTCAGCCAGGTGAGAAAGCTTCCGTCGGTCCAGCAGGACACTGCCACACCCCGCGCAGTCCCCCCGCCGCCCGGCCGCGCGCAAGCCCTGCGCCGGATAACAGGAACAAGGTGCGTCGCCAGCCAGTGTCGGAGGGAGGCCGCACGCACCAAACGAATGACAGGCGGTGCATCGAGCAGCTGTGTTGTTCGCCTCACCTACGTTCGGCAGTCGCCTATGAGACGCCGAGGCGAGCGCGCACTCCGCGCTACCTTCGAGGTGGAAAGACGTGCTTTGCGTCAAATGTGCCACGGAAAGCGGCGATTGCATGTGTTGGGAGAAGAGGCGAATGCTTCTTCTGTGGTGCGGCTACAGTATAAGGACGCCAACGGCCATACCATGTTGAATACACCGGTTCTCGTCCGATCACCGAAGTTAAGCAACATCGGGCCCGGTTAGTACTTGGATGGGTGACCGCCTGGGAACACCGGGTGCTGTTGGCTCTATCTCATTTTTTAATTTTTACGTCGCTACACCTGCCAGGCCTCTTTTTCGTACAAACTTTCAGGTGCGACAAAGATGCTTCCACAAGCATTTTAAAGTACTGTACTAAACGTAAAACACAAAATTACAGTAATGAACTCAGTTTGAGCAAGAATGCGCGAAAGGAGAGTGCTAGAACGCCTCGGAAATAACAACACACTACGAATCGACATATGAGTTTTGAAATACGTCAGGGCCTACTGTTTTGTAGCCGTGCAAAATTCCACAAAGTAAAAAAAAAAAAAAAAAAAAAATATACAAATCTGCCGTTCTCGTCCGATCACCGAAGTCAAGCAACAACGTTACTACTCAGATGGGTGAGCGCCTGGGAACTCTGGCTGTCTTCATTTTTCGCTTTTTAGTCACTACTCCTGCCTGCCAGCCCTCTTTCCATACCACCTTTCTGTTGTGACAAAGAGACTTCCTTAAGCATTTTAAACGGCCGTAAGGTACGAAACGGCAGTAATTAACTCAGTTTGAAGGAGAATGTGCTAACCAAGTTTGCCCGTAAGTCTTTGAAAACGACAAAACAGTGCGAATCGGGCGGTATGCTCCGAAATGCGTTAGCGCCAGCCTATCGTTCTGCAGCGGCGTGCAGCTCCAAATTCGATTTGTAATCATAGATTTATTCTCTCGTCGTCTCGCCTCCTCCCGCAGACGTTTCTCGCGCTTGTGCTGTCATATGGACCGCGACCCGAGCGGCAGCGAGCGGCAGTTCGAGCAAAGTCGGGACAAGTCGGGACGGAAGGGGGGACAGGCGCGAATGCACCGCGCAAATTACGCAAGTATCTGGAAGCGCGGCGTGTGTCAGCCAGGTGAGAAAGCTTCCGTCGGTCCAGCAGGACACTGCCACACCCCGCGCAGTCCCCCCGCCGCCCGGCCGCGCGCAAGCCCTGCGCCGGATAACAGGAACAAGGTGCGTCGCCAGCCAGTGTCGGAGGGAGGCCGCACGCACCAAACGAATGACAGGCGGTGCATCGAGCAGCTGTGTTGTTCGCCTCACCTACGTTCGGCAGTCGCCTATGAGACGCCGAGGCGAGCGCGCACTCCGCGCTACCTTCGAGGTGGAAAGACGTGCTTTGCGTCAAATGTGCCACGGAAAGCGGCGATTGCATGTGTTGGGAGAAGAGGCGAATGCTTCTTCTGTGGTGCGGCTACAGTATAAGGACGCCAACGGCCATACCATGTTGAATACACCGGTTCTCGTCCGATCACCGAAGTTAAGCAACATCGGGCCCGGTTAGTACTTGGATGGGTGACCGCCTGGGAACACCGGGTGCTGTTGGCTCTATCTCATTTTTTAATTTTTACGTCGCTACACCTGCCAGGCCTCTTTTTCGTACAAACTTTCAGGTGCGACAAAGATGCTTCCACAAGCATTTTAAAGTACTGTACTAAACGTAAAACACAAAATTACAGTAATGAACTCAGTTTGAGCAAGAATGCGCGAAAGGAGAGTGCTAGAACGCCTCGGAAATAACAACACACTACGAATCGACATATGAGTTTTGAAATACGTCAGGGCCTACTGTTTTGTAGCCGTGCAAAATTCCACAAAGTAAAAAAAAAAAAAAAAAAAAATATACAAATCTGCCGTTCTCGTCCGATCACCGAAGTCAAGCAACAACGTTACTACTCAGATGGGTGAGCGCCTGGGAACTCTGGCTGTCTTCATTTTTCGCTTTTTAGTCACTACTCCTGCCTGCCAGCCCTCTTTCCATACCACCTTTCTGTTGTGACAAAGAGACTTCCTTAAGCATTTTAAACGGCCGTAAGGTACGAAACGGCAGTAATTAACTCAGTTTGAAGGAGAATGTGCTAACCAAGTTTGCCCGTAAGTCTTTGAAAACGACAAAACAGTGCGAATCGGGCGGTATGCTCCGAAATGCGTTAGCGCCAGCCTATCGTTCTGCAGCGGCGTGCAGCTCCAAATTCGATTTGTAATCATAGATTTATTCTCTCGTCGTCTCGCCTCCTCCCGCAGACGTTTCTCGCGCTTGTGCTGTCATATGGACCGCGACCCGAGCGGCAGCGAGCGGCAGTTCGAGCAAAGTCGGGACAAGTCGGGACGGAAGGGGGGACAGGCGCGAATGCACCGCGCAAATTACGCAAGTATCTGGAAGCGCGGCGTGTGTCAGCCAGGTGAGAAAGCTTCCGTCGGTCCAGCAGGACACTGCCACACCCCGCGCAGTCCCCCCGCCGCCCGGCCGCGAGCAAGCCCTGCGCCGGATAACAGGAACAAGGTGCGTCGCCAGCCAGTGTCGGAGGGAGGCCGCACGCACCAAACGAATGACAGGCGGTGCATCGAGCAGCTGTGTTGTTCGCCTCACCTACGTTCGGCAGTCGCCTATGAGACGCCGAGGCGAGCGCGCACTCCGCGCTACCTTCGAGGTGGAAAGACGTGCTTTGCGTCAAATGTGCCACGGAAAGCGGCGATTGCATGTGTTGGGAGAAGAGGCGAATGCTTCTTCTGTGGTGCGGCTACAGTATAAGGACGCCAACGGCCATACCATGTTGAATACACCGGTTCTCGTCCGATCACCGAAGTTAAGCAACATCGGGCCCGGTTAGTACTTGGATGGGTGACCGCCTGGGAACACCGGGTGCTGTTGGCTCTATCTCATTTTTTAATTTTTACGTCGCTACACCTGCCAGGCCTCTTTTTCGTACAAACTTTCAGGTGCGACAAAGATGCTTCCACAAGCATTTTAAAGTACTGTACTAAACGTAAAACACAAAATTACAGTAATGAACTCAGTTTGAGCAAGAATGCGCGAAAGGAGAGTGCTAGAACGCCTCGGAAATAACAACACACTACGAATCGACATATGAGTTTTGAAATACGTCAGGGCCTACTGTTTTGTAGCCGTGCAAAATTCCACAAAGTAAAAAAAAAAAAAAAAAAAAATATACAAATCTGCCGTTCTCGTCCGATCACCGAAGTCAAGCAACAACGTTACTACTCAGATGGGTGAGCGCCTGGGAACTCTGGCTGTCTTCATTTTTCGCTTTTTAGTCACTACTCCTGCCTGCCAGCCCTCTTTCCATACCACCTTTCTGTTGTGACAAAGAGACTTCCTTAAGCATTTTAAACGGCCGTAAGGTACGAAACGGCAGTAATTAACTCAGTTTGAAGGAGAATGTGCTAACCAAGTTTGCCCGTAAGTCTTTGAAAACGACAAAACAGTGCGAATCGGGCGGTATGCTCCGAAATGCGTTAGCGCCAGCCTATCGTTCTGCAGCGGCGTGCAGCTCCAAATTCGATTTGTAATCATAGATTTATTCTCTCGTCGTCTCGCCTCCTCCCGCAGACGTTTCTCGCGCTTGTGCTGTCATATGGACCGCGACCCGAGCGGCAGCGAGCGGCAGTTCGAGCAAAGTCGGGACAAGTCGGGACGGAAGGGGGGACAGGCGCGAATGCACCGCGCAAATTACGCAAGTATCTGGAAGCGCGGCGTGTGTCAGCCAGGTGAGAAAGCTTCCGTCGGTCCAGCAGGACACTGCCACACCCCGCGCAGTCCCCCCGCCGCCCGGCCGCGAGCAAGCCCTGCGCCGGATAACAGGAACAAGGTGCGTCGCCAGCCAGTGTCGGAGGGAGGCCGCACGCACCAAACGAATGACAGGCGGTGCATCGAGCAGCTGTGTTGTTCGCCTCACCTACGTTCGGCAGTCGCCTATGAGACGCCGAGGCGAGCGCGCACTCCGCGCTACCTTCGAGGTGGAAAGACGTGCTTTGCGTCAAATGTGCCACGGAAAGCGGCGATTGCATGTGTTGGGAGAAGAGGCGAATGCTTCTTCTGTGGTGCGGCTACAGTATAAGGACGCCAACGGCCATACCATGTTGAATACACCGGTTCTCGTCCGATCACCGAAGTTAAGCAACATCGGGCCCGGTTAGTACTTGGATGGGTGACCGCCTGGGAACACCGGGTGCTGTTGGCTCTATCTCATTTTTTAATTTTTACGTCGCTACACCTGCCAGGCCTCTTTTTCGTACAAACTTTCAGGTGCGACAAAGATGCTTCCACAAGCATTTTAAAGTACTGTACTAAACGTAAAACACAAAATTACAGTAATGAACTCAGTTTGAGCAAGAATGCGCGAAAGGAGAGTGCTAGAACGCCTCGGAAATAACAACACACTACGAATCGACATATGAGTTTTGAAATACGTCAGGGCCTACTGTTTTGTAGCCGTGCAAAATTCCACAAAGTAAAAAAAAAAAAAAAAAAAAAAATATACAAATCTGCCGTTCTCGTCCGATCACCGAAGTCAAGCAACAACGTTACTACTCAGATGGGTGAGCGCCTGGGAACTCTGGCTGTCTTCATTTTTCGCTTTTTAGTCACTACTCCTGCCTGCCAGCCCTCTTTCCATACCACCTTTCTGTTGTGACAAAGAGACTTCCTTAAGCATTTTAAACGGCCGTAAGGTACGAAACGGCAGTAATTAACTCAGTTTGAAGGAGAATGTGCTAACCAAGTTTGCCCGTAAGTCTTTGAAAACGACAAAACAGTGCGAATCGGGCGGTATGCTCCGAAATGCGTTAGCGCCAGCCTATCGTTCTGCAGCGGCGTGCAGCTCCAAATTCGATTTGTAATCATAGATTTATTCTCTCGTCGTCTCGCCTCCTCCCGCAGACGTTTCTCGCGCTTGTGCTGTCATATGGACCGCGACCCGAGCGGCAGCGAGCGGCAGTTCGAGCAAAGTCGGGACAAGTCGGGACGGAAGGGGGGACAGGCGCGAATGCACCGCGCAAATTACGCAAGTATCTGGAAGCGCGGCGTGTGTCAGCCAGGTGAGAAAGCTTCCGTCGGTCCAGCAGGACACTGCCACACCCCGCGCAGTCCCCCCGCCGCCCGGCCGCGCGCAAGCCCTGCGCCGGATAACAGGAACAAGGTGCGTCGCCAGCCAGTGTCGGAGGGAGGCCGCACGCACCAAACGAATGACAGGCGGTGCATCGAGCAGCTGTGTTGTTCGCCTCACCTACGTTCGGCAGTCGCCTATGAGACGCCGAGGCGAGCGCGCACTCCGCGCTACCTTCGAGGTGGAAAGACGTGCTTTGCGTCAAATGTGCCACGGAAAGCGGCGATTGCATGTGTTGGGAGAAGAGGCGAATGCTTCTTCTGTGGTGCGGCTACAGTATAAGGACGCCAACGGCCATACCATGTTGAATACACCGGTTCTCGTCCGATCACCGAAGTTAAGCAACATCGGGCCCGGTTAGTACTTGGATGGGTGACCGCCTGGGAACACCGGGTGCTGTTGGCTCTATCTCATTTTTTAATTTTTACGTCGCTACACCTGCCAGGCCTCTTTTTCGTACAAACTTTCAGGTGCGACAAAGATGCTTCCACAAGCATTTTAAAGTACTGTACTAAACGTAAAACACAAAATTACAGTAATGAACTCAGTTTGAGCAAGAATGCGCGAAAGGAGAGTGCTAGAACGCCTCGGAAATAACAACACACTACGAATCGACATATGAGTTTTGAAATACGTCAGGGCCTACTGTTTTGTAGCCGTGCAAAATTCCACAAAGTAAAAAAAAAAAAAAAAAAAAATATACAAATCTGCCGTTCTCGTCCGATCACCGAAGTCAAGCAACAACGTTACTACTCAGATGGGTGAGCGCCTGGGAACTCTGGCTGTCTTCATTTTTCGCTTTTTAGTCACTACTCCTGCCTGCCAGCCCTCTTTCCATACCACCTTTCTGTTGTGACAAAGAGACTTCCTTAAGCATTTTAAACGGCCGTAAGGTACGAAACGGCAGTAATTAACTCAGTTTGAAGGAGAATGTGCTAACCAAGTTTGCCCGTAAGTCTTTGAAAACGACAAAACAGTGCGAATCGGGCGGTATGCTCCGAAATGCGTTAGCGCCAGCCTATCGTTCTGCAGCGGCGTGCAGCTCCAAATTCGATTTGTAATCATAGATTTATTCTCTCGTCGTCTCGCCTCCTCCCGCAGACGTTTCTCGCGCTTGTGCTGTCATATGGACCGCGACCCGAGCGGCAGCGAGCGGCAGTTCGAGCAAAGTCGGGACAAGTCGGGACGGAAGGGGGGACAGGCGCGAATGCACCGCGCAAATTACGCAAGTATCTGGAAGCGCGGCGTGTGTCAGCCAGGTGAGAAAGCTTCCGTCGGTCCAGCAGGACACTGCCACACCCCGCGCAGTCCCCCCGCCGCCCGGCCGCGAGCAAGCCCTGCGCCGGATAACAGGAACAAGGTGCGTCGCCAGCCAGTGTCGGAGGGAGGCCGCACGCACCAAACGAATGACAGGCGGTGCATCGAGCAGCTGTGTTGTTCGCCTCACCTACGTTCGGCAGTCGCCTATGAGACGCCGAGGCGAGCGCGCACTCCGCGCTACCTTCGAGGTGGAAAGACGTGCTTTGCGTCAAATGTGCCACGGAAAGCGGCGATTGCATGTGTTGGGAGAAGAGGCGAATGCTTCTTCTGTGGTGCGGCTACAGTATAAGGACGCCAACGGCCATACCATGTTGAATACACCGGTTCTCGTCCGATCACCGAAGTTAAGCAACATCGGGCCCGGTTAGTACTTGGATGGGTGACCGCCTGGGAACACCGGGTGCTGTTGGCTCTATCTCATTTTTTAATTTTTACGTCGCTACACCTGCCAGGCCTCTTTTTCGTACAAACTTTCAGGTGCGACAAAGATGCTTCCACAAGCATTTTAAAGTACTGTACTAAACGTAAAACACAAAATTACAGTAATGAACTCAGTTTGAGCAAGAATGCGCGAAAGGAGAGTGCTAGAACGCCTCGGAAATAACAACACACTACGAATCGACATATGAGTTTTGAAATACGTCAGGGCCTACTGTTTTGTAGCCGTGCAAAATTCCACAAAGTAAAAAAAAAAAAAAAAAAAAAAATATACAAATCTGCCGTTCTCGTCCGATCACCGAAGTCAAGCAACAACGTTACTACTCAGATGGGTGAGCGCCTGGGAACTCTGGCTGTCTTCATTTTTCGCTTTTTAGTCACTACTCCTGCCTGCCAGCCCTCTTTCCATACCACCTTTCTGTTGTGACAAAGAGACTTCCTTAAGCATTTTAAACGGCCGTAAGGTACGAAACGGCAGTAATTAACTCAGTTTGAAGGAGAATGTGCTAACCAAGTTTGCCCGTAAGTCTTTGAAAACGACAAAACAGTGCGAATCGGGCGGTATGCTCCGAAATGCGTTAGCGCCAGCCTATCGTTCTGCAGCGGCGTGCAGCTCCAAATTCGATTTGTAATCATAGATTTATTCTCTCGTCGTCTCGCCTCCTCCCGCAGACGTTTCTCGCGCTTGTGCTGTCATATGGACCGCGACCCGAGCGGCAGCGAGCGGCAGTTCGAGCAAAGTCGGGACAAGTCGGGACGGAAGGGGGGACAGGCGCGAATGCACCGCGCAAATTACGCAAGTATCTGGAAGCGCGGCGTGTGTCAGCCAGGTGAGAAAGCTTCCGTCGGTCCAGCAGGACACTGCCACACCCCGCGCAGTCCCCCCGCCGCCCGGCCGCGAGCAAGCCCTGCGCCGGATAACAGGAACAAGGTGCGTCGCCAGCCAGTGTCGGAGGGAGGCCGCACGCACCAAACGAATGACAGGCGGTGCATCGAGCAGCTGTGTTGTTCGCCTCACCTACGTTCGGCAGTCGCCTATGAGACGCCGAGGCGAGCGCGCACTCCGCGCTACCTTCGAGGTGGAAAGACGTGCTTTGCGTCAAATGTGCCACGGAAAGCGGCGATTGCATGTGTTGGGAGAAGAGGCGAATGCTTCTTCTGTGGTGCGGCTACAGTATAAGGACGCCAACGGCCATACCATGTTGAATACACCGGTTCTCGTCCGATCACCGAAGTTAAGCAACATCGGGCCCGGTTAGTACTTGGATGGGTGACCGCCTGGGAACACCGGGTGCTGTTGGCTCTATCTCATTTTTTAATTTTTACGTCGCTACACCTGCCAGGCCTCTTTTTCGTACAAACTTTCAGGTGCGACAAAGATGCTTCCACAAGCATTTTAAAGTACTGTACTAAACGTAAAACACAAAATTACAGTAATGAACTCAGTTTGAGCAAGAATGCGCGAAAGGAGAGTGCTAGAACGCCTCGGAAATAACAACACACTACGAATCGACATATGAGTTTTGAAATACGTCAGGGCCTACTGTTTTGTAGCCGTGCAAAATTCCACAAAGTAAAAAAAAAAAAAAAAAAAAAAATATACAAATCTGCCGTTCTCGTCCGATCACCGAAGTCAAGCAACAACGTTACTACTCAGATGGGTGAGCGCCTGGGAACTCTGGCTGTCTTCATTTTTCGCTTTTTAGTCACTACTCCTGCCTGCCAGCCCTCTTTCCATACCACCTTTCTGTTGTGACAAAGAGACTTCCTTAAGCATTTTAAACGGCCGTAAGGTACGAAACGGCAGTAATTAACTCAGTTTGAAGGAGAATGTGCTAACCAAGTTTGCCCGTAAGTCTTTGAAAACGACAAAACAGTGCGAATCGGGCGGTATGCTCCGAAATGCGTTAGCGCCAGCCTATCGTTCTGCAGCGGCGTGCAGCTCCAAATTCGATTTGTAATCATAGATTTATTCTCTCGTCGTCTCGCCTCCTCCCGCAGACGTTTCTCGCGCTTGTGCTGTCATATGGACCGCGACCCGAGCGGCAGCGAGCGGCAGTTCGAGCAAAGTCGGGACAAGTCGGGACGGAAGGGGGGACAGGCGCGAATGCACCGCGCAAATTACGCAAGTATCTGGAAGCGCGGCGTGTGTCAGCCAGGTGAGAAAGCTTCCGTCGGTCCAGCAGGACACTGCCACACCCCGCGCAGTCCCCCCGCCGCCCGGCCGCGCGCAAGCCCTGCGCCGGATAACAGGAACAAGGTGCGTCGCCAGCCAGTGTCGGAGGGAGGCCGCACGCACCAAACGAATGACAGGCGGTGCATCGAGCAGCTGTGTTGTTCGCCTCACCTACGTTCGGCAGTCGCCTATGAGACGCCGAGGCGAGCGCGCACTCCGCGCTACCTTCGAGGTGGAAAGACGTGCTTTGCGTCAAATGTGCCACGGAAAGCGGCGATTGCATGTGTTGGGAGAAGAGGCGAATGCTTCTTCTGTGGTGCGGCTACAGTATAAGGACGCCAACGGCCATACCATGTTGAATACACCGGTTCTCGTCCGATCACCGAAGTTAAGCAACATCGGGCCCGGTTAGTACTTGGATGGGTGACCGCCTGGGAACACCGGGTGCTGTTGGCTCTATCTCATTTTTTAATTTTTACGTCGCTACACCTGCCAGGCCTCTTTTTCGTACAAACTTTCAGGTGCGACAAAGATGCTTCCACAAGCATTTTAAAGTACTGTACTAAACGTAAAACACAAAATTACAGTAATGAACTCAGTTTGAGCAAGAATGCGCGAAAGGAGAGTGCTAGAACGCCTCGGAAATAACAACACACTACGAATCGACATATGAGTTTTGAAATACGTCAGGGCCTACTGTTTTGTAGCCGTGCAAAATTCCACAAAGTAAAAAAAAAAAAAAAAAAAAAATATACAAATCTGCCGTTCTCGTCCGATCACCGAAGTCAAGCAACAACGTTACTACTCAGATGGGTGAGCGCCTGGGAACTCTGGCTGTCTTCATTTTTCGCTTTTTAGTCACTACTCCTGCCTGCCAGCCCTCTTTCCATACCACCTTTCTGTTGTGACAAAGAGACTTCCTTAAGCATTTTAAACGGCCGTAAGGTACGAAACGGCAGTAATTAACTCAGTTTGAAGGAGAATGTGCTAACCAAGTTTGCCCGTAAGTCTTTGAAAACGACAAAACAGTGCGAATCGGGCGGTATGCTCCGAAATGCGTTAGCGCCAGCCTATCGTTCTGCAGCGGCGTGCAGCTCCAAATTCGATTTGTAATCATAGATTTATTCTCTCGTCGTCTCGCCTCCTCCCGCAGACGTTTCTCGCGCTTGTGCTGTCATATGGACCGCGACCCGAGCGGCAGCGAGCGGCAGTTCGAGCAAAGTCGGGACAAGTCGGGACGGAAGGGGGGACAGGCGCGAATGCACCGCGCAAATTACGCAAGTATCTGGAAGCGCGGCGTGTGTCAGCCAGGTGAGAAAGCTTCCGTCGGTCCAGCAGGACACTGCCACACCCCGCGCAGTCCCCCCGCCGCCCGGCCGCGCGCAAGCCCTGCGCCGGATAACAGGAACAAGGTGCGTCGCCAGCCAGTGTCGGAGGGAGGCCGCACGCACCAAACGAATGACAGGCGGTGCATCGAGCAGCTGTGTTGTTCGCCTCACCTACGTTCGGCAGTCGCCTATGAGACGCCGAGGCGAGCGCGCACTCCGCGCTACCTTCGAGGTGGAAAGACGTGCTTTGCGTCAAATGTGCCACGGAAAGCGGCGATTGCATGTGTTGGGAGAAGAGGCGAATGCTTCTTCTGTGGTGCGGCTACAGTATAAGGACGCCAACGGCCATACCATGTTGAATACACCGGTTCTCGTCCGATCACCGAAGTTAAGCAACATCGGGCCCGGTTAGTACTTGGATGGGTGACCGCCTGGGAACACCGGGTGCTGTTGGCTCTATCTCATTTTTTAATTTTTACGTCGCTACACCTGCCAGGCCTCTTTTTCGTACAAACTTTCAGGTGCGACAAAGATGCTTCCACAAGCATTTTAAAGTACTGTACTAAACGTAAAACACAAAATTACAGTAATGAACTCAGTTTGAGCAAGAATGCGCGAAAGGAGAGTGCTAGAACGCCTCGGAAATAACAACACACTACGAATCGACATATGAGTTTTGAAATACGTCAGGGCCTACTGTTTTGTAGCCGTGCAAAATTCCACAAAGTAAAAAAAAAAAAAAAAAAAAATATACAAATCTGCCGTTCTCGTCCGATCACCGAAGTCAAGCAACAACGTTACTACTCAGATGGGTGAGCGCCTGGGAACTCTGGCTGTCTTCATTTTTCGCTTTTTAGTCACTACTCCTGCCTGCCAGCCCTCTTTCCATACCACCTTTCTGTTGTGACAAAGAGACTTCCTTAAGCATTTTAAACGGCCGTAAGGTACGAAACGGCAGTAATTAACTCAGTTTGAAGGAGAATGTGCTAACCAAGTTTGCCCGTAAGTCTTTGAAAACGACAAAACAGTGCGAATCGGGCGGTATGCTCCGAAATGCGTTAGCGCCAGCCTATCGTTCTGCAGCGGCGTGCAGCTCCAAATTCGATTTGTAATCATAGATTTATTCTCTCGTCGTCTCGCCTCCTCCCGCAGACGTTTCTCGCGCTTGTGCTGTCATATGGACCGCGACCCGAGCGGCAGCGAGCGGCAGTTCGAGCAAAGTCGGGACAAGTCGGGACGGAAGGGGGGACAGGCGCGAATGCACCGCGCAAATTACGCAAGTATCTGGAAGCGCGGCGTGTGTCAGCCAGGTGAGAAAGCTTCCGTCGGTCCAGCAGGACACTGCCACACCCCGCGCAGTCCCCCCGCCGCCCGGCCGCGAGCAAGCCCTGCGCCGGATAACAGGAACAAGGTGCGTCGCCAGCCAGTGTCGGAGGGAGGCCGCACGCACCAAACGAATGACAGGCGGTGCATCGAGCAGCTGTGTTGTTCGCCTCACCTACGTTCGGCAGTCGCCTATGAGACGCCGAGGCGAGCGCGCACTCCGCGCTACCTTCGAGGTGGAAAGACGTGCTTTGCGTCAAATGTGCCACGGAAAGCGGCGATTGCATGTGTTGGGAGAAGAGGCGAATGCTTCTTCTGTGGTGCGGCTACAGTATAAGGACGCCAACGGCCATACCATGTTGAATACACCGGTTCTCGTCCGATCACCGAAGTTAAGCAACATCGGGCCCGGTTAGTACTTGGATGGGTGACCGCCTGGGAACACCGGGTGCTGTTGGCTCTATCTCATTTTTTAATTTTTACGTCGCTACACCTGCCAGGCCTCTTTTTCGTACAAACTTTCAGGTGCGACAAAGATGCTTCCACAAGCATTTTAAAGTACTGTACTAAACGTAAAACACAAAATTACAGTAATGAACTCAGTTTGAGCAAGAATGCGCGAAAGGAGAGTGCTAGAACGCCTCGGAAATAACAACACACTACGAATCGACATATGAGTTTTGAAATACGTCAGGGCCTACTGTTTTGTAGCCGTGCAAAATTCCACAAAGTAAAAAAAAAAAAAAAAAAAAAAATATACAAATCTGCCGTTCTCGTCCGATCACCGAAGTCAAGCAACAACGTTACTACTCAGATGGGTGAGCGCCTGGGAACTCTGGCTGTCTTCATTTTTCGCTTTTTAGTCACTACTCCTGCCTGCCAGCCCTCTTTCCATACCACCTTTCTGTTGTGACAAAGAGACTTCCTTAAGCATTTTAAACGGCCGTAAGGTACGAAACGGCAGTAATTAACTCAGTTTGAAGGAGAATGTGCTAACCAAGTTTGCCCGTAAGTCTTTGAAAACGACAAAACAGTGCGAATCGGGCGGTATGCTCCGAAATGCGTTAGCGCCAGCCTATCGTTCTGCAGCGGCGTGCAGCTCCAAATTCGATTTGTAATCATAGATTTATTCTCTCGTCGTCTCGCCTCCTCCCGCAGACGTTTCTCGCGCTTGTGCTGTCATATGGACCGCGACCCGAGCGGCAGCGAGCGGCAGTTCGAGCAAAGTCGGGACAAGTCGGGACGGAAGGGGGGACAGGCGCGAATGCACCGCGCAAATTACGCAAGTATCTGGAAGCGCGGCGTGTGTCAGCCAGGTGAGAAAGCTTCCGTCGGTCCAGCAGGACACTGCCACACCCCGCGCAGTCCCCCCGCCGCCCGGCCGCGCGCAAGCCCTGCGCCGGATAACAGGAACAAGGTGCGTCGCCAGCCAGTGTCGGAGGGAGGCCGCACGCACCAAACGAATGACAGGCGGTGCATCGAGCAGCTGTGTTGTTCGCCTCACCTACGTTCGGCAGTCGCCTATGAGACGCCGAGGCGAGCGCGCACTCCGCGCTACCTTCGAGGTGGAAAGACGTGCTTTGCGTCAAATGTGCCACGGAAAGCGGCGATTGCATGTGTTGGGAGAAGAGGCGAATGCTTCTTCTGTGGTGCGGCTACAGTATAAGGACGCCAACGGCCATACCATGTTGAATACACCGGTTCTCGTCCGATCACCGAAGTTAAGCAACATCGGGCCCGGTTAGTACTTGGATGGGTGACCGCCTGGGAACACCGGGTGCTGTTGGCTCTATCTCATTTTTTAATTTTTACGTCGCTACACCTGCCAGGCCTCTTTTTCGTACAAACTTTCAGGTGCGACAAAGATGCTTCCACAAGCATTTTAAAGTACTGTACTAAACGTAAAACACAAAATTACAGTAATGAACTCAGTTTGAGCAAGAATGCGCGAAAGGAGAGTGCTAGAACGCCTCGGAAATAACAACACACTACGAATCGACATATGAGTTTTGAAATACGTCAGGGCCTACTGTTTTGTAGCCGTGCAAAATTCCACAAAGTAAAAAAAAAAAAAAAAAAAAATATACAAATCTGCCGTTCTCGTCCGATCACCGAAGTCAAGCAACAACGTTACTACTCAGATGGGTGAGCGCCTGGGAACTCTGGCTGTCTTCATTTTTCGCTTTTTAGTCACTACTCCTGCCTGCCAGCCCTCTTTCCATACCACCTTTCTGTTGTGACAAAGAGACTTCCTTAAGCATTTTAAACGGCCGTAAGGTACGAAACGGCAGTAATTAACTCAGTTTGAAGGAGAATGTGCTAACCAAGTTTGCCCGTAAGTCTTTGAAAACGACAAAACAGTGCGAATCGGGCGGTATGCTCCGAAATGCGTTAGCGCCAGCCTATCGTTCTGCAGCGGCGTGCAGCTCCAAATTCGATTTGTAATCATAGATTTATTCTCTCGTCGTCTCGCCTCCTCCCGCAGACGTTTCTCGCGCTTGTGCTGTCATATGGACCGCGACCCGAGCGGCAGCGAGCGGCAGTTCGAGCAAAGTCGGGACAAGTCGGGACGGAAGGGGGGACAGGCGCGAATGCACCGCGCAAATTACGCAAGTATCTGGAAGCGCGGCGTGTGTCAGCCAGGTGAGAAAGCTTCCGTCGGTCCAGCAGGACACTGCCACACCCCGCGCAGTCCCCCCGCCGCCCGGCCGCGAGCAAGCCCTGCGCCGGATAACAGGAACAAGGTGCGTCGCCAGCCAGTGTCGGAGGGAGGCCGCACGCACCAAACGAATGACAGGCGGTGCATCGAGCAGCTGTGTTGTTCGCCTCACCTACGTTCGGCAGTCGCCTATGAGACGCCGAGGCGAGCGCGCACTCCGCGCTACCTTCGAGGTGGAAAGACGTGCTTTGCGTCAAATGTGCCACGGAAAGCGGCGATTGCATGTGTTGGGAGAAGAGGCGAATGCTTCTTCTGTGGTGCGGCTACAGTATAAGGACGCCAACGGCCATACCATGTTGAATACACCGGTTCTCGTCCGATCACCGAAGTTAAGCAACATCGGGCCCGGTTAGTACTTGGATGGGTGACCGCCTGGGAACACCGGGTGCTGTTGGCTCTATCTCATTTTTTAATTTTTACGTCGCTACACCTGCCAGGCCTCTTTTTCGTACAAACTTTCAGGTGCGACAAAGATGCTTCCACAAGCATTTTAAAGTACTGTACTAAACGTAAAACACAAAATTACAGTAATGAACTCAGTTTGAGCAAGAATGCGCGAAAGGAGAGTGCTAGAACGCCTCGGAAATAACAACACACTACGAATCGACATATGAGTTTTGAAATACGTCAGGGCCTACTGTTTTGTAGCCGTGCAAAATTCCACAAAGTAAAAAAAAAAAAAAAAAAAAAAATATACAAATCTGCCGTTCTCGTCCGATCACCGAAGTCAAGCAACAACGTTACTACTCAGATGGGTGAGCGCCTGGGAACTCTGGCTGTCTTCATTTTTCGCTTTTTAGTCACTACTCCTGCCTGCCAGCCCTCTTTCCATACCACCTTTCTGTTGTGACAAAGAGACTTCCTTAAGCATTTTAAACGGCCGTAAGGTACGAAACGGCAGTAATTAACTCAGTTTGAAGGAGAATGTGCTAACCAAGTTTGCCCGTAAGTCTTTGAAAACGACAAAACAGTGCGAATCGGGCGGTATGCTCCGAAATGCGTTAGCGCCAGCCTATCGTTCTGCAGCGGCGTGCAGCTCCAAATTCGATTTGTAATCATAGATTTATTCTCTCGTCGTCTCGCCTCCTCCCGCAGACGTTTCTCGCGCTTGTGCTGTCATATGGACCGCGACCCGAGCGGCAGCGAGCGGCAGTTCGAGCAAAGTCGGGACAAGTCGGGACGGAAGGGGGGACAGGCGCGAATGCACCGCGCAAATTACGCAAGTATCTGGAAGCGCGGCGTGTGTCAGCCAGGTGAGAAAGCTTCCGTCGGTCCAGCAGGACACTGCCACACCCCGCGCAGTCCCCCCGCCGCCCGGCCGCGCGCAAGCCCTGCGCCGGATAACAGGAACAAGGTGCGTCGCCAGCCAGTGTCGGAGGGAGGCCGCACGCACCAAACGAATGACAGGCGGTGCATCGAGCAGCTGTGTTGTTCGCCTCACCTACGTTCGGCAGTCGCCTATGAGACGCCGAGGCGAGCGCGCACTCCGCGCTACCTTCGAGGTGGAAAGACGTGCTTTGCGTCAAATGTGCCACGGAAAGCGGCGATTGCATGTGTTGGGAGAAGAGGCGAATGCTTCTTCTGTGGTGCGGCTACAGTATAAGGACGCCAACGGCCATACCATGTTGAATACACCGGTTCTCGTCCGATCACCGAAGTTAAGCAACATCGGGCCCGGTTAGTACTTGGATGGGTGACCGCCTGGGAACACCGGGTGCTGTTGGCTCTATCTCATTTTTTAATTTTTACGTCGCTACACCTGCCAGGCCTCTTTTTCGTACAAACTTTCAGGTGCGACAAAGATGCTTCCACAAGCATTTTAAAGTACTGTACTAAACGTAAAACACAAAATTACAGTAATGAACTCAGTTTGAGCAAGAATGCGCGAAAGGAGAGTGCTAGAACGCCTCGGAAATAACAACACACTACGAATCGACATATGAGTTTTGAAATACGTCAGGGCCTACTGTTTTGTAGCCGTGCAAAATTCCACAAAGTAAAAAAAAAAAAAAAAAAAAATATACAAATCTGCCGTTCTCGTCCGATCACCGAAGTCAAGCAACAACGTTACTACTCAGATGGGTGAGCGCCTGGGAACTCTGGCTGTCTTCATTTTTCGCTTTTTAGTCACTACTCCTGCCTGCCAGCCCTCTTTCCATACCACCTTTCTGTTGTGACAAAGAGACTTCCTTAAGCATTTTAAACGGCCGTAAGGTACGAAACGGCAGTAATTAACTCAGTTTGAAGGAGAATGTGCTAACCAAGTTTGCCCGTAAGTCTTTGAAAACGACAAAACAGTGCGAATCGGGCGGTATGCTCCGAAATGCGTTAGCGCCAGCCTATCGTTCTGCAGCGGCGTGCAGCTCCAAATTCGATTTGTAATCATAGATTTATTCTCTCGTCGTCTCGCCTCCTCCCGCAGACGTTTCTCGCGCTTGTGCTGTCATATGGACCGCGACCCGAGCGGCAGCGAGCGGCAGTTCGAGCAAAGTCGGGACAAGTCGGGACGGAAGGGGGGACAGGCGCGAATGCACCGCGCAAATTACGCAAGTATCTGGAAGCGCGGCGTGTGTCAGCCAGGTGAGAAAGCTTCCGTCGGTCCAGCAGGACACTGCCACACCCCGCGCAGTCCCCCCGCCGCCCGGCCGCGAGCAAGCCCTGCGCCGGATAACAGGAACAAGGTGCGTCGCCAGCCAGTGTCGGAGGGAGGCCGCACGCACCAAACGAATGACAGGCGGTGCATCGAGCAGCTGTGTTGTTCGCCTCACCTACGTTCGGCAGTCGCCTATGAGACGCCGAGGCGAGCGCGCACTCCGCGCTACCTTCGAGGTGGAAAGACGTGCTTTGCGTCAAATGTGCCACGGAAAGCGGCGATTGCATGTGTTGGGAGAAGAGGCGAATGCTTCTTCTGTGGTGCGGCTACAGTATAAGGACGCCAACGGCCATACCATGTTGAATACACCGGTTCTCGTCCGATCACCGAAGTTAAGCAACATCGGGCCCGGTTAGTACTTGGATGGGTGACCGCCTGGGAACACCGGGTGCTGTTGGCTCTATCTCATTTTTTAATTTTTACGTCGCTACACCTGCCAGGCCTCTTTTTCGTACAAACTTTCAGGTGCGACAAAGATGCTTCCACAAGCATTTTAAAGTACTGTACTAAACGTAAAACACAAAATTACAGTAATGAACTCAGTTTGAGCAAGAATGCGCGAAAGGAGAGTGCTAGAACGCCTCGGAAATAACAACACACTACGAATCGACATATGAGTTTTGAAATACGTCAGGGCCTACTGTTTTGTAGCCGTGCAAAATTCCACAAAGTAAAAAAAAAAAAAAAAAAAAAAATATACAAATCTGCCGTTCTCGTCCGATCACCGAAGTCAAGCAACAACGTTACTACTCAGATGGGTGAGCGCCTGGGAACTCTGGCTGTCTTCATTTTTCGCTTTTTAGTCACTACTCCTGCCTGCCAGCCCTCTTTCCATACCACCTTTCTGTTGTGACAAAGAGACTTCCTTAAGCATTTTAAACGGCCGTAAGGTACGAAACGGCAGTAATTAACTCAGTTTGAAGGAGAATGTGCTAACCAAGTTTGCCCGTAAGTCTTTGAAAACGACAAAACAGTGCGAATCGGGCGGTATGCTCCGAAATGCGTTAGCGCCAGCCTATCGTTCTGCAGCGGCGTGCAGCTCCAAATTCGATTTGTAATCATAGATTTATTCTCTCGTCGTCTCGCCTCCTCCCGCAGACGTTTCTCGCGCTTGTGCTGTCATATGGACCGCGACCCGAGCGGCAGCGAGCGGCAGTTCGAGCAAAGTCGGGACAAGTCGGGACGGAAGGGGGGACAGGCGCGAATGCACCGCGCAAATTACGCAAGTATCTGGAAGCGCGGCGTGTGTCAGCCAGGTGAGAAAGCTTCCGTCGGTCCAGCAGGACACTGCCACACCCCGCGCAGTCCCCCCGCCGCCCGGCCGCGCGCAAGCCCTGCGCCGGATAACAGGAACAAGGTGCGTCGCCAGCCAGTGTCGGAGGGAGGCCGCACGCACCAAACGAATGACAGGCGGTGCATCGAGCAGCTGTGTTGTTCGCCTCACCTACGTTCGGCAGTCGCCTATGAGACGCCGAGGCGAGCGCGCACTCCGCGCTACCTTCGAGGTGGAAAGACGTGCTTTGCGTCAAATGTGCCACGGAAAGCGGCGATTGCATGTGTTGGGAGAAGAGGCGAATGCTTCTTCTGTGGTGCGGCTACAGTATAAGGACGCCAACGGCCATACCATGTTGAATACACCGGTTCTCGTCCGATCACCGAAGTTAAGCAACATCGGGCCCGGTTAGTACTTGGATGGGTGACCGCCTGGGAACACCGGGTGCTGTTGGCTCTATCTCATTTTTTAATTTTTACGTCGCTACACCTGCCAGGCCTCTTTTTCGTACAAACTTTCAGGTGCGACAAAGATGCTTCCACAAGCATTTTAAAGTACTGTACTAAACGTAAAACACAAAATTACAGTAATGAACTCAGTTTGAGCAAGAATGCGCGAAAGGAGAGTGCTAGAACGCCTCGGAAATAACAACACACTACGAATCGACATATGAGTTTTGAAATACGTCAGGGCCTACTGTTTTGTAGCCGTGCAAAATTCCACAAAGTAAAAAAAAAAAAAAAAAAAAAATATACAAATCTGCCGTTCTCGTCCGATCACCGAAGTCAAGCAACAACGTTACTACTCAGATGGGTGAGCGCCTGGGAACTCTGGCTGTCTTCATTTTTCGCTTTTTAGTCACTACTCCTGCCTGCCAGCCCTCTTTCCATACCACCTTTCTGTTGTGACAAAGAGACTTCCTTAAGCATTTTAAACGGCCGTAAGGTACGAAACGGCAGTAATTAACTCAGTTTGAAGGAGAATGTGCTAACCAAGTTTGCCCGTAAGTCTTTGAAAACGACAAAACAGTGCGAATCGGGCGGTATGCTCCGAAATGCGTTAGCGCCAGCCTATCGTTCTGCAGCGGCGTGCAGCTCCAAATTCGATTTGTAATCATAGATTTATTCTCTCGTCGTCTCGCCTCCTCCCGCAGACGTTTCTCGCGCTTGTGCTGTCATATGGACCGCGACCCGAGCGGCAGCGAGCGGCAGTTCGAGCAAAGTCGGGACAAGTCGGGACGGAAGGGGGGACAGGCGCGAATGCACCGCGCAAATTACGCAAGTATCTGGAAGCGCGGCGTGTGTCAGCCAGGTGAGAAAGCTTCCGTCGGTCCAGCAGGACACTGCCACACCCCGCGCAGTCCCCCCGCCGCCCGGCCGCGCGCAAGCCCTGCGCCGGATAACAGGAACAAGGTGCGTCGCCAGCCAGTGTCGGAGGGAGGCCGCACGCACCAAACGAATGACAGGCGGTGCATCGAGCAGCTGTGTTGTTCGCCTCACCTACGTTCGGCAGTCGCCTATGAGACGCCGAGGCGAGCGCGCACTCCGCGCTACCTTCGAGGTGGAAAGACGTGCTTTGCGTCAAATGTGCCACGGAAAGCGGCGATTGCATGTGTTGGGAGAAGAGGCGAATGCTTCTTCTGTGGTGCGGCTACAGTATAAGGACGCCAACGGCCATACCATGTTGAATACACCGGTTCTCGTCCGATCACCGAAGTTAAGCAACATCGGGCCCGGTTAGTACTTGGATGGGTGACCGCCTGGGAACACCGGGTGCTGTTGGCTCTATCTCATTTTTTAATTTTTACGTCGCTACACCTGCCAGGCCTCTTTTTCGTACAAACTTTCAGGTGCGACAAAGATGCTTCCACAAGCATTTTAAAGTACTGTACTAAACGTAAAACACAAAATTACAGTAATGAACTCAGTTTGAGCAAGAATGCGCGAAAGGAGAGTGCTAGAACGCCTCGGAAATAACAACACACTACGAATCGACATATGAGTTTTGAAATACGTCAGGGCCTACTGTTTTGTAGCCGTGCAAAATTCCACAAAGTAAAAAAAAAAAAAAAAAAAAATATACAAATCTGCCGTTCTCGTCCGATCACCGAAGTCAAGCAACAACGTTACTACTCAGATGGGTGAGCGCCTGGGAACTCTGGCTGTCTTCATTTTTCGCTTTTTAGTCACTACTCCTGCCTGCCAGCCCTCTTTCCATACCACCTTTCTGTTGTGACAAAGAGACTTCCTTAAGCATTTTAAACGGCCGTAAGGTACGAAACGGCAGTAATTAACTCAGTTTGAAGGAGAATGTGCTAACCAAGTTTGCCCGTAAGTCTTTGAAAACGACAAAACAGTGCGAATCGGGCGGTATGCTCCGAAATGCGTTAGCGCCAGCCTATCGTTCTGCAGCGGCGTGCAGCTCCAAATTCGATTTGTAATCATAGATTTATTCTCTCGTCGTCTCGCCTCCTCCCGCAGACGTTTCTCGCGCTTGTGCTGTCATATGGACCGCGACCCGAGCGGCAGCGAGCGGCAGTTCGAGCAAAGTCGGGACAAGTCGGGACGGAAGGGGGGACAGGCGCGAATGCACCGCGCAAATTACGCAAGTATCTGGAAGCGCGGCGTGTGTCAGCCAGGTGAGAAAGCTTCCGTCGGTCCAGCAGGACACTGCCACACCCCGCGCAGTCCCCCCGCCGCCCGGCCGCGAGCAAGCCCTGCGCCGGATAACAGGAACAAGGTGCGTCGCCAGCCAGTGTCGGAGGGAGGCCGCACGCACCAAACGAATGACAGGCGGTGCATCGAGCAGCTGTGTTGTTCGCCTCACCTACGTTCGGCAGTCGCCTATGAGACGCCGAGGCGAGCGCGCACTCCGCGCTACCTTCGAGGTGGAAAGACGTGCTTTGCGTCAAATGTGCCACGGAAAGCGGCGATTGCATGTGTTGGGAGAAGAGGCGAATGCTTCTTCTGTGGTGCGGCTACAGTATAAGGACGCCAACGGCCATACCATGTTGAATACACCGGTTCTCGTCCGATCACCGAAGTTAAGCAACATCGGGCCCGGTTAGTACTTGGATGGGTGACCGCCTGGGAACACCGGGTGCTGTTGGCTCTATCTCATTTTTTAATTTTTACGTCGCTACACCTGCCAGGCCTCTTTTTCGTACAAACTTTCAGGTGCGACAAAGATGCTTCCACAAGCATTTTAAAGTACTGTACTAAACGTAAAACACAAAATTACAGTAATGAACTCAGTTTGAGCAAGAATGCGCGAAAGGAGAGTGCTAGAACGCCTCGGAAATAACAACACACTACGAATCGACATATGAGTTTTGAAATACGTCAGGGCCTACTGTTTTGTAGCCGTGCAAAATTCCACAAAGTAAAAAAAAAAAAAAAAAAAAAAATATACAAATCTGCCGTTCTCGTCCGATCACCGAAGTCAAGCAACAACGTTACTACTCAGATGGGTGAGCGCCTGGGAACTCTGGCTGTCTTCATTTTTCGCTTTTTAGTCACTACTCCTGCCTGCCAGCCCTCTTTCCATACCACCTTTCTGTTGTGACAAAGAGACTTCCTTAAGCATTTTAAACGGCCGTAAGGTACGAAACGGCAGTAATTAACTCAGTTTGAAGGAGAATGTGCTAACCAAGTTTGCCCGTAAGTCTTTGAAAACGACAAAACAGTGCGAATCGGGCGGTATGCTCCGAAATGCGTTAGCGCCAGCCTATCGTTCTGCAGCGGCGTGCAGCTCCAAATTCGATTTGTAATCATAGATTTATTCTCTCGTCGTCTCGCCTCCTCCCGCAGACGTTTCTCGCGCTTGTGCTGTCATATGGACCGCGACCCGAGCGGCAGCGAGCGGCAGTTCGAGCAAAGTCGGGACAAGTCGGGACGGAAGGGGGGACAGGCGCGAATGCACCGCGCAAATTACGCAAGTATCTGGAAGCGCGGCGTGTGTCAGCCAGGTGAGAAAGCTTCCGTCGGTCCAGCAGGACACTGCCACACCCCGCGCAGTCCCCCCGCCGCCCGGCCGCGCGCAAGCCCTGCGCCGGATAACAGGAACAAGGTGCGTCGCCAGCCAGTGTCGGAGGGAGGCCGCACGCACCAAACGAATGACAGGCGGTGCATCGAGCAGCTGTGTTGTTCGCCTCACCTACGTTCGGCAGTCGCCTATGAGACGCCGAGGCGAGCGCGCACTCCGCGCTACCTTCGAGGTGGAAAGACGTGCTTTGCGTCAAATGTGCCACGGAAAGCGGCGATTGCATGTGTTGGGAGAAGAGGCGAATGCTTCTTCTGTGGTGCGGCTACAGTATAAGGACGCCAACGGCCATACCATGTTGAATACACCGGTTCTCGTCCGATCACCGAAGTTAAGCAACATCGGGCCCGGTTAGTACTTGGATGGGTGACCGCCTGGGAACACCGGGTGCTGTTGGCTCTATCTCATTTTTTAATTTTTACGTCGCTACACCTGCCAGGCCTCTTTTTCGTACAAACTTTCAGGTGCGACAAAGATGCTTCCACAAGCATTTTAAAGTACTGTACTAAACGTAAAACACAAAATTACAGTAATGAACTCAGTTTGAGCAAGAATGCGCGAAAGGAGAGTGCTAGAACGCCTCGGAAATAACAACACACTACGAATCGACATATGAGTTTTGAAATACGTCAGGGCCTACTGTTTTGTAGCCGTGCAAAATTCCACAAAGTAAAAAAAAAAAAAAAAAAAAAATATACAAATCTGCCGTTCTCGTCCGATCACCGAAGTCAAGCAACAACGTTACTACTCAGATGGGTGAGCGCCTGGGAACTCTGGCTGTCTTCATTTTTCGCTTTTTAGTCACTACTCCTGCCTGCCAGCCCTCTTTCCATACCACCTTTCTGTTGTGACAAAGAGACTTCCTTAAGCATTTTAAACGGCCGTAAGGTACGAAACGGCAGTAATTAACTCAGTTTGAAGGAGAATGTGCTAACCAAGTTTGCCCGTAAGTCTTTGAAAACGACAAAACAGTGCGAATCGGGCGGTATGCTCCGAAATGCGTTAGCGCCAGCCTATCGTTCTGCAGCGGCGTGCAGCTCCAAATTCGATTTGTAATCATAGATTTATTCTCTCGTCGTCTCGCCTCCTCCCGCAGACGTTTCTCGCGCTTGTGCTGTCATATGGACCGCGACCCGAGCGGCAGCGAGCGGCAGTTCGAGCAAAGTCGGGACAAGTCGGGACGGAAGGGGGGACAGGCGCGAATGCACCGCGCAAATTACGCAAGTATCTGGAAGCGCGGCGTGTGTCAGCCAGGTGAGAAAGCTTCCGTCGGTCCAGCAGGACACTGCCACACCCCGCGCAGTCCCCCCGCCGCCCGGCCGCGCGCAAGCCCTGCGCCGGATAACAGGAACAAGGTGCGTCGCCAGCCAGTGTCGGAGGGAGGCCGCACGCACCAAACGAATGACAGGCGGTGCATCGAGCAGCTGTGTTGTTCGCCTCACCTACGTTCGGCAGTCGCCTATGAGACGCCGAGGCGAGCGCGCACTCCGCGCTACCTTCGAGGTGGAAAGACGTGCTTTGCGTCAAATGTGCCACGGAAAGCGGCGATTGCATGTGTTGGGAGAAGAGGCGAATGCTTCTTCTGTGGTGCGGCTACAGTATAAGGACGCCAACGGCCATACCATGTTGAATACACCGGTTCTCGTCCGATCACCGAAGTTAAGCAACATCGGGCCCGGTTAGTACTTGGATGGGTGACCGCCTGGGAACACCGGGTGCTGTTGGCTCTATCTCATTTTTTAATTTTTACGTCGCTACACCTGCCAGGCCTCTTTTTCGTACAAACTTTCAGGTGCGACAAAGATGCTTCCACAAGCATTTTAAAGTACTGTACTAAACGTAAAACACAAAATTACAGTAATGAACTCAGTTTGAGCAAGAATGCGCGAAAGGAGAGTGCTAGAACGCCTCGGAAATAACAACACACTACGAATCGACATATGAGTTTTGAAATACGTCAGGGCCTACTGTTTTGTAGCCGTGCAAAATTCCACAAAGTAAAAAAAAAAAAAAAAAAAAATATACAAATCTGCCGTTCTCGTCCGATCACCGAAGTCAAGCAACAACGTTACTACTCAGATGGGTGAGCGCCTGGGAACTCTGGCTGTCTTCATTTTTCGCTTTTTAGTCACTACTCCTGCCTGCCAGCCCTCTTTCCATACCACCTTTCTGTTGTGACAAAGAGACTTCCTTAAGCATTTTAAACGGCCGTAAGGTACGAAACGGCAGTAATTAACTCAGTTTGAAGGAGAATGTGCTAACCAAGTTTGCCCGTAAGTCTTTGAAAACGACAAAACAGTGCGAATCGGGCGGTATGCTCCGAAATGCGTTAGCGCCAGCCTATCGTTCTGCAGCGGCGTGCAGCTCCAAATTCGATTTGTAATCATAGATTTATTCTCTCGTCGTCTCGCCTCCTCCCGCAGACGTTTCTCGCGCTTGTGCTGTCATATGGACCGCGACCCGAGCGGCAGCGAGCGGCAGTTCGAGCAAAGTCGGGACAAGTCGGGACGGAAGGGGGGACAGGCGCGAATGCACCGCGCAAATTACGCAAGTATCTGGAAGCGCGGCGTGTGTCAGCCAGGTGAGAAAGCTTCCGTCGGTCCAGCAGGACACTGCCACACCCCGCGCAGTCCCCCCGCCGCCCGGCCGCGAGCAAGCCCTGCGCCGGATAACAGGAACAAGGTGCGTCGCCAGCCAGTGTCGGAGGGAGGCCGCACGCACCAAACGAATGACAGGCGGTGCATCGAGCAGCTGTGTTGTTCGCCTCACCTACGTTCGGCAGTCGCCTATGAGACGCCGAGGCGAGCGCGCACTCCGCGCTACCTTCGAGGTGGAAAGACGTGCTTTGCGTCAAATGTGCCACGGAAAGCGGCGATTGCATGTGTTGGGAGAAGAGGCGAATGCTTCTTCTGTGGTGCGGCTACAGTATAAGGACGCCAACGGCCATACCATGTTGAATACACCGGTTCTCGTCCGATCACCGAAGTTAAGCAACATCGGGCCCGGTTAGTACTTGGATGGGTGACCGCCTGGGAACACCGGGTGCTGTTGGCTCTATCTCATTTTTTAATTTTTACGTCGCTACACCTGCCAGGCCTCTTTTTCGTACAAACTTTCAGGTGCGACAAAGATGCTTCCACAAGCATTTTAAAGTACTGTACTAAACGTAAAACACAAAATTACAGTAATGAACTCAGTTTGAGCAAGAATGCGCGAAAGGAGAGTGCTAGAACGCCTCGGAAATAACAACACACTACGAATCGACATATGAGTTTTGAAATACGTCAGGGCCTACTGTTTTGTAGCCGTGCAAAATTCCACAAAGTAAAAAAAAAAAAAAAAAAAAAAATATACAAATCTGCCGTTCTCGTCCGATCACCGAAGTCAAGCAACAACGTTACTACTCAGATGGGTGAGCGCCTGGGAACTCTGGCTGTCTTCATTTTTCGCTTTTTAGTCACTACTCCTGCCTGCCAGCCCTCTTTCCATACCACCTTTCTGTTGTGACAAAGAGACTTCCTTAAGCATTTTAAACGGCCGTAAGGTACGAAACGGCAGTAATTAACTCAGTTTGAAGGAGAATGTGCTAACCAAGTTTGCCCGTAAGTCTTTGAAAACGACAAAACAGTGCGAATCGGGCGGTATGCTCCGAAATGCGTTAGCGCCAGCCTATCGTTCTGCAGCGGCGTGCAGCTCCAAATTCGATTTGTAATCATAGATTTATTCTCTCGTCGTCTCGCCTCCTCCCGCAGACGTTTCTCGCGCTTGTGCTGTCATATGGACCGCGACCCGAGCGGCAGCGAGCGGCAGTTCGAGCAAAGTCGGGACAAGTCGGGACGGAAGGGGGGACAGGCGCGAATGCACCGCGCAAATTACGCAAGTATCTGGAAGCGCGGCGTGTGTCAGCCAGGTGAGAAAGCTTCCGTCGGTCCAGCAGGACACTGCCACACCCCGCGCAGTCCCCCCGCCGCCCGGCCGCGCGCAAGCCCTGCGCCGGATAACAGGAACAAGGTGCGTCGCCAGCCAGTGTCGGAGGGAGGCCGCACGCACCAAACGAATGACAGGCGGTGCATCGAGCAGCTGTGTTGTTCGCCTCACCTACGTTCGGCAGTCGCCTATGAGACGCCGAGGCGAGCGCGCACTCCGCGCTACCTTCGAGGTGGAAAGACGTGCTTTGCGTCAAATGTGCCACGGAAAGCGGCGATTGCATGTGTTGGGAGAAGAGGCGAATGCTTCTTCTGTGGTGCGGCTACAGTATAAGGACGCCAACGGCCATACCATGTTGAATACACCGGTTCTCGTCCGATCACCGAAGTTAAGCAACATCGGGCCCGGTTAGTACTTGGATGGGTGACCGCCTGGGAACACCGGGTGCTGTTGGCTCTATCTCATTTTTTAATTTTTACGTCGCTACACCTGCCAGGCCTCTTTTTCGTACAAACTTTCAGGTGCGACAAAGATGCTTCCACAAGCATTTTAAAGTACTGTACTAAACGTAAAACACAAAATTACAGTAATGAACTCAGTTTGAGCAAGAATGCGCGAAAGGAGAGTGCTAGAACGCCTCGGAAATAACAACACACTACGAATCGACATATGAGTTTTGAAATACGTCAGGGCCTACTGTTTTGTAGCCGTGCAAAATTCCACAAAGTAAAAAAAAAAAAAAAAAAAAAATATACAAATCTGCCGTTCTCGTCCGATCACCGAAGTCAAGCAACAACGTTACTACTCAGATGGGTGAGCGCCTGGGAACTCTGGCTGTCTTCATTTTTCGCTTTTTAGTCACTACTCCTGCCTGCCAGCCCTCTTTCCATACCACCTTTCTGTTGTGACAAAGAGACTTCCTTAAGCATTTTAAACGGCCGTAAGGTACGAAACGGCAGTAATTAACTCAGTTTGAAGGAGAATGTGCTAACCAAGTTTGCCCGTAAGTCTTTGAAAACGACAAAACAGTGCGAATCGGGCGGTATGCTCCGAAATGCGTTAGCGCCAGCCTATCGTTCTGCAGCGGCGTGCAGCTCCAAATTCGATTTGTAATCATAGATTTATTCTCTCGTCGTCTCGCCTCCTCCCGCAGACGTTTCTCGCGCTTGTGCTGTCATATGGACCGCGACCCGAGCGGCAGCGAGCGGCAGTTCGAGCAAAGTCGGGACAAGTCGGGACGGAAGGGGGGACAGGCGCGAATGCACCGCGCAAATTACGCAAGTATCTGGAAGCGCGGCGTGTGTCAGCCAGGTGAGAAAGCTTCCGTCGGTCCAGCAGGACACTGCCACACCCCGCGCAGTCCCCCCGCCGCCCGGCCGCGCGCAAGCCCTGCGCCGGATAACAGGAACAAGGTGCGTCGCCAGCCAGTGTCGGAGGGAGGCCGCACGCACCAAACGAATGACAGGCGGTGCATCGAGCAGCTGTGTTGTTCGCCTCACCTACGTTCGGCAGTCGCCTATGAGACGCCGAGGCGAGCGCGCACTCCGCGCTACCTTCGAGGTGGAAAGACGTGCTTTGCGTCAAATGTGCCACGGAAAGCGGCGATTGCATGTGTTGGGAGAAGAGGCGAATGCTTCTTCTGTGGTGCGGCTACAGTATAAGGACGCCAACGGCCATACCATGTTGAATACACCGGTTCTCGTCCGATCACCGAAGTTAAGCAACATCGGGCCCGGTTAGTACTTGGATGGGTGACCGCCTGGGAACACCGGGTGCTGTTGGCTCTATCTCATTTTTTAATTTTTACGTCGCTACACCTGCCAGGCCTCTTTTTCGTACAAACTTTCAGGTGCGACAAAGATGCTTCCACAAGCATTTTAAAGTACTGTACTAAACGTAAAACACAAAATTACAGTAATGAACTCAGTTTGAGCAAGAATGCGCGAAAGGAGAGTGCTAGAACGCCTCGGAAATAACAACACACTACGAATCGACATATGAGTTTTGAAATACGTCAGGGCCTACTGTTTTGTAGCCGTGCAAAATTCCACAAAGTAAAAAAAAAAAAAAAAAAAAAATATACAAATCTGCCGTTCTCGTCCGATCACCGAAGTCAAGCAACAACGTTACTACTCAGATGGGTGAGCGCCTGGGAACTCTGGCTGTCTTCATTTTTCGCTTTTTAGTCACTACTCCTGCCTGCCAGCCCTCTTTCCATACCACCTTTCTGTTGTGACAAAGAGACTTCCTTAAGCATTTTAAACGGCCGTAAGGTACGAAACGGCAGTAATTAACTCAGTTTGAAGGAGAATGTGCTAACCAAGTTTGCCCGTAAGTCTTTGAAAACGACAAAACAGTGCGAATCGGGCGGTATGCTCCGAAATGCGTTAGCGCCAGCCTATCGTTCTGCAGCGGCGTGCAGCTCCAAATTCGATTTGTAATCATAGATTTATTCTCTCGTCGTCTCGCCTCCTCCCGCAGACGTTTCTCGCGCTTGTGCTGTCATATGGACCGCGACCCGAGCGGCAGCGAGCGGCAGTTCGAGCAAAGTCGGGACAAGTCGGGACGGAAGGGGGGACAGGCGCGAATGCACCGCGCAAATTACGCAAGTATCTGGAAGCGCGGCGTGTGTCAGCCAGGTGAGAAAGCTTCCGTCGGTCCAGCAGGACACTGCCACACCCCGCGCAGTCCCCCCGCCGCCCGGCCGCGCGCAAGCCCTGCGCCGGATAACAGGAACAAGGTGCGTCGCCAGCCAGTGTCGGAGGGAGGCCGCACGCACCAAACGAATGACAGGCGGTGCATCGAGCAGCTGTGTTGTTCGCCTCACCTACGTTCGGCAGTCGCCTATGAGACGCCGAGGCGAGCGCGCACTCCGCGCTACCTTCGAGGTGGAAAGACGTGCTTTGCGTCAAATGTGCCACGGAAAGCGGCGATTGCATGTGTTGGGAGAAGAGGCGAATGCTTCTTCTGTGGTGCGGCTACAGTATAAGGACGCCAACGGCCATACCATGTTGAATACACCGGTTCTCGTCCGATCACCGAAGTTAAGCAACATCGGGCCCGGTTAGTACTTGGATGGGTGACCGCCTGGGAACACCGGGTGCTGTTGGCTCTATCTCATTTTTTAATTTTTACGTCGCTACACCTGCCAGGCCTCTTTTTCGTACAAACTTTCAGGTGCGACAAAGATGCTTCCACAAGCATTTTAAAGTACTGTACTAAACGTAAAACACAAAATTACAGTAATGAACTCAGTTTGAGCAAGAATGCGCGAAAGGAGAGTGCTAGAACGCCTCGGAAATAACAACACACTACGAATCGACATATGAGTTTTGAAATACGTCAGGGCCTACTGTTTTGTAGCCGTGCAAAATTCCACAAAGTAAAAAAAAAAAAAAAAAAAAATATACAAATCTGCCGTTCTCGTCCGATCACCGAAGTCAAGCAACAACGTTACTACTCAGATGGGTGAGCGCCTGGGAACTCTGGCTGTCTTCATTTTTCGCTTTTTAGTCACTACTCCTGCCTGCCAGCCCTCTTTCCATACCACCTTTCTGTTGTGACAAAGAGACTTCCTTAAGCATTTTAAACGGCCGTAAGGTACGAAACGGCAGTAATTAACTCAGTTTGAAGGAGAATGTGCTAACCAAGTTTGCCCGTAAGTCTTTGAAAACGACAAAACA
This sequence comes from Schistocerca nitens, assembly GCF_023898315.1. Taxonomy (NCBI): domain Eukaryota; kingdom Metazoa; phylum Arthropoda; class Insecta; order Orthoptera; family Acrididae; genus Schistocerca; species Schistocerca nitens. Next base: position 48,323 of record NW_026045932.1, read on the forward strand.
GTGCGAATCGGGCGGTATGCTCCGAAATGCGTTAGCGCCAGCCTATCGTTCTGCAGCGGCGTGCAGCTCCAAATTCGATTTGTAATCATAGATTTATTCTCTCGTCGTCTCGCCTCCTCCCGCAGACGTTTCTCGCGCTTGTGCTGTCATATGGACCGCGACCCGAGCGGCAGCGAGCGGCAGTTCGAGCAAAGTCGGGACAAGTCGGGACGGAAGGGGGGACAGGCGCGAATGCACCGCGCAAATTACGCAAGTATCTGGAAGCGCGGCGTGTGTCAGCCAGGTGAGAAAGCTTCCGTCGGTCCAGCAGGACACTGCCACACCCCGCGCAGTCCCCCCGCCGCCCGGCCGCGAGCAAGCCCTGCGCCGGATAACAGGAACAAGGTGCGTCGCCAGCCAGTGTCGGAGGGAGGCCGCACGCACCAAACGAATGACAGGCGGTGCATCGAGCAGCTGTGTTGTTCGCCTCACCTACGTTCGGCAGTCGCCTATGAGACGCCGAGGCGAGCGCGCACTCCGCGCTACCTTCGAGGTGGAAAGACGTGCTTTGCGTCAAATGTGCCACGGAAAGCGGCGATTGCATGTGTTGGGAGAAGAGGCGAATGCTTCTTCTGTGGTGCGGCTACAGTATAAGGACGCCAACGGCCATACCATGTTGAATACACCGGTTCTCGTCCGATCACCGAAGTTAAGCAACATCGGGCCCGGTTAGTACTTGGATGGGTGACCGCCTGGGAACACCGGGTGCTGTTGGCTCTATCTCATTTTTTAATTTTTACGTCGCTACACCTGCCAGGCCTCTTTTTCGTACAAACTTTCAGGTGCGACAAAGATGCTTCCACAAGCATTTTAAAGTACTGTACTAAACGTAAAACACAAAATTACAGTAATGAACTCAGTTTGAGCAAGAATGCGCGAAAGGAGAGTGCTAGAACGCCTCGGAAATAACAACACACTACGAATCGACATATGAGTTTTGAAATACGTCAGGGCCTACTGTTTTGTAGCCGTGCAAAATTCCACAAAGTAAAAAAAAAAAAAAAAAAAAAAATATACAAATCTGCCGTTCTCGTCCGATCACCGAAGTCAAGCAACAACGTTACTACTCAGATGGGTG
>NW_026045933.1:0-29900 GCF_023898315.1 Schistocerca nitens
AAAGAGCGAAATGTGTGAGTACGTTCAGTTCTGCTCAGCTATTTGAAAATCAAATAACGTAAGTGGTTTACCAGCACAGTCATTAAATAATTTTTCTAAGTGGACGTTTCATATTTCGACTCTTAGCCGAGCATACCTCACTGGAATCTTCTGATTTTTTCTTGTAGTTTGTGTAATTAGTGTAGCTATTCTTTATTGCTAGCGCGTAATTATAGAGAGAATTTCCTTTGTAGTTGTAGTTTTTCATCTTTGTACAGTAAAACAGTTGTGGAATGCATGTAGATTTGCACCAAGTATTTCGCAGCTGCGCTTGCAATTAACTAGATATTATTTTCAGTGCTATGTTAATGTGTTTTCTTATTTTTGCTCTTCAAATTGTGTTTTTCTGTGTTATCGTATGAAATATTGTAACAATAATGGCGTGTGAAAAACGTAACACTAGGCTCCAAAGTAAACTGACAAATAATAGTGACGACGAGCGTAGCTTATCAGCACCACTGTGTAATGAATTAACAGACATTCGAAGTAGTAATTTGGTAATTGTGCATAGGGAAACGGAGCGGGCGGCAAATAATGGCGTAGACAGTGATTTTCATACAGAGCGCTACGTGGCGTTACCAATATAAAAACCTAAACAGCCTACTTACACAGTCTGCGCAAAATCGGAGCGGTAGCCAGAATCTACTCGGTCAGGGCCTTGGAAATTCACGAAAATGTGGAGAACATTAACACATACATTCTAGCGAAGGCTTGGTGTCTGTCTCAAGTTATGCCACGTGCTATTAAACAGGATGCTAGGAGGGGACATGCCCTCAAGGTGTCCATGCAAACTTGCACACTGAGCCTCGAAGACGGTGGACTGAGGTTAATACACTTACGTGCTAAATGCACGGCGCTTTTCATCAAACGCACCAAAGCAGTGACTGAGAAAGGTTCTTGCTGTCCAACCGCAAGAGTATCTAATAAATTGCGGCCACAATCACTGGGTGCCCCTGTCCATATCAACAACATCCTGTTAGAGCTGAACTTCATGTGTCAGTTTTACCTCGACACCATCTACCTTCTACACAGTGACTCGCGTGGGAACAGTCAGCGATATCACTACTGCACTTTTTGTATCTCCAGTCGGGGACGAATTTGAGTTGCGACTGCCACACCACAAGTGAAAATCTGCATGGAGAAATTGAGCGGTGTGGCTCGATCAGCGATATTCCCGCCGTCGGTATGGGTCATTTTTCCGGTGGTGTGCGCAGAGCGCGCGGTGGCGCCACCTACCTGCCCTATCGGGGAGCGAGGGGTAAGCTCTAGCAAGTGGCGAGGATTTTGCTTTGTGACGCCTAGCAGTAACGTTGTTTGCGAAGTTTGGCGGACAGTGCAGGCGCCGAGCGAGGCAGCAGGAAGAGCACGTCTAAAAGGGGCTGTTTACCCGGGTGACGGCGCCGTAGCAAATATTGCCGGCGTGGAAGCAGTCACGTTACTGGGAAGCCGTTGGTGTATTTTGCTTCCTGCAAGTCTCCTGGCACTGGGATCTGCGGCGGTTGGCTTCGTCGAACAAGCAAGAGGGTGAGGGCCTTGCTTGTGCTGTAAATTGTGTCTGGAATCGACTACTGGGTTCAGTGCTGTTGACTTCATTTTCTTGGCCGGCCGTTGCTACTCCTACTGAGTCTGTCCTCGAATGTGTTAATTTCAACTTGCTTAGTACGCAAGGTTCTAGTGAGAGCTGTATGTGATGTGATGATTGACATTTACTAGGGCCTGGAGTGCTAATACATTCTGTTTGTAGACTGCTACTGTCAGTGTTAACGGCCATTGAAAACAGTTTGGTTGGTCCTTGTATAAGTACCGCCTGGTTATTGTATTTATACCACACGACGGAGTTAAGCTGGCCAATTGCTATAGATAGACATGGATAAAATTTTCCCTGGATGTATTTTGCTGCGAATTGCAATAACATTACTGTTACGTTTCTATCTGAAGTGATAGTGTGTCTGAGAGACACGTGTCTAATTCTAAAGGAGTAGTTTCATAAATCCTTACAAGTTACTGAGAGGCCAGTTGTTATTGTGTGTTTAAATTGTTTGAAACTAATTCTATTAATGAAAGTACAAGAATTCCTTCAATGACAGAATGTAGATATGGTAATTCTGATTTAATCACAAATTTAACGACGAGGAAGGGGGAACGGTCTCGATATTCCGTTAGCCTGCACGCTAGTTACTTGCTCTCGATTTCGTTTTATTGGAACTTCTGCTGTTTGTCTTGGTAGCGGGTGCGGGGTCCTGGGTTGCATCCTGCTTATGCTGTTGTTTACTTTCCGCCCCCTTTGCCCGCGCGTGCCGGCTGCACGGGTATCTAGTTCGCTCGCGGCTTAATGTATAATTGGCCTTACACACAGAAGATAAAAGATTTGTATTGCTTAACTGATGTTCATTAATATGTTGATTAATTCTACAAATGGTGTGCTGTAATGAATTATTGTGTTTCTAGTTACTTAAGGCAGATGTCAGTCTGTTGTAGATACCCACTAGTTCTGGGATTTTTCGTGCCTATTCGTAACCGTTGCTGCTCCCGTTTGGGGGTCCATGCGGAGCCCCTTCTCCTCGGCCACAGGCGAATATTTGTAATGCCTCGCGCTATCGTAGTGGAACGAGAACTCTTGACGTTGTCGCATTCGGCGAAGAGCATGGTGCCGTGAATGTACTTGCTTCCTTATAAACGCGCTGTTGGCCGTCGAGTTAGCAGGCAGACAGGCACAATAACGGCCCTCTGCAGAAAGCGATGCATTTTTCGTGCGGAAGACATCGCGACTCGCGGCGCCGGCCGTTGCTGGGGTTAAGTTACTGCACCCTCCGGGAGATGGCGGGCCACGTCGGGGTTACCGCCTTCGAGCCGCCCTCTCCGCCTGAAAGTCGCCCTCTTTCTTTCGTCCGGTGTCAAAACGGCAAATGAGATTTGCTGAATGACTGTTTCTTCGAGCCACAGTGCAAGCCACAAAATCAATTGTTGCTCTTACCTTTGCTCCCTCCGTGGGAGCCCTTAGTGCTAGGAAATACGGCAGCATTGTCAATCGCCCTTGTCTGTCGCTGAGCAACCGAAGGACCAAGCTCAGACTATCAGATGTTCTAAGAAAGCTGGATGCACTCGTGGGTGTTGTACACGAGGGACAAACATCACATCAGCAGGTTCTTAAGGAAAGACAATAATCAGCAAAAACTGCAGCTTACCCCATTGGACGCTGATGGAACAGAAGACACTTGAAGGTATGGTAACACTTCTTTTTTCTGTCCATCTCGAGCACTATCTGGAAAGCTCGAACAAAATTTGTCTTCACTTTAATTCAGAATGTGGAGATATTTCCTTCACGCATATGAAAGTATATGACAAAAATAATAATGCTTCATTATTTAAGCTAGATGGAAAAGTTTAGGGGAAGTAATTAATTCGTTTAGGCTGCACCACTACTAGGTAGCACTGTGAAAACAAAGCCATTGCCATCTAATGGCAACAACACTGCTTGCTGCAGATTAATTTTGCGGCATTTCGTAAATGATTAATATCTTATGACTATTGTGACGCTATGAGTAGTTTTATATGTGCAAACATTTGAAAACGGCTGCAGGCATTACATTCACCCCTCTCTGTCTCTTTGCTTGGACCTGGAGTAAGTAAGTAAGTAAGTAAGTAAGTAAGGATAAATTAAATTGCTTGTTTTTGAAGTAGTAACAGTTCTGAAGTGTAATGAAATGGTATTAAACAATGAAGTGTTTTTTTTTTAATCCTACCTATCTCTGCAATTAGTGTACGTGAGTATTTCATAGGAATTGTCGCAATCGAAACCGAGCTTAATAATTTCATGCGGCCGTTTTCAGTCCTCCTCGTGCTTTAATTGTTCCTTTCCAAGCGTTATTTTAGGTTGCCTGCAAAGTTGTCAGATGAAACACAACCACTGCGACGAAAGGCCATTCCTTAGAGCAGGTAGACGCCAACTGCGGCAGGAAACTGTCGTGGCCAGGAAGATATTCACTGTGTGTGGAAGTTAAGTGAGGATCCGAAGCTGACTTGCCGGCACACGTTGCAGCATTCACTCGCCAACGGCAACGAGGCAAGAAAAGGGTAAAAATACGCCGGTTCTCGTCCGATCACCGAGGTTGGCTAGAATCTATGTTTCTCGTTTTCGGTGCAGCTCGTCATGTTATTTCCTTCGATTCACATCCCCACAAGCTCCTCAAGTGCCGCAAGTCTGCAAGTCTCGAAGTCTCGAGACGCTACGCTAGACGCTCGCTTCCGGCCCCTTCATGTACCTTGCCACAGGCGCCAAAGCGTTCGGCTGGCCGACGGCCCCTGTACGCCCGCTCGCGCCACAGCAGTCACTGTGCTTGCAGGGAATGCCGCGCCGTCGAATAACGTTTGGTGCACAATCCGTTTATGGACAGAGAATGCTAAAAGGGGCCGTTCGACCGTTAATACGGAAATCGCAGCCAAGTTAGATCGCCTGAGCCATCTCGCGGCTGCCGCTGTTATTACGAGCACGCGTGCCACGCGGTTAACGAGCAGTGCGCCGGCTGTGGGTTTCGACGCCGTGTCCTAGTGCAATTTGTCGTTTTTAGTAGAGGCATCATCGGTTATAAGAAGCTGGTAAATTACTCACCGTCAGTGCTTATCATCCACTACGAGGAGAGGCTTTGATTGCATTAGAGATTAGCACCGGGACAGCGCGAACGCAGTCCCGACTACCAAAAATTATGCGCCCGAGTTACTCGCATTTGGAGTAATCGCGGGGGTCAGCTCGACCGAAGTGCAATGGACAAGCCTCACCCCGGAGGAACCGCCTTCATGATCACGGTATCCTCTACGCCAGGTAAGTATGCTTCTCCTCGGCCACAGGCGAATATTTGTAATGCCTCGCGCTATCGTAGTGGAACGAGAACTCTTGACGTTGTCGCATTCGGCGAAGAGCATGGTGCCGTGAATGTACTTGCTTCCTTATAAACGCGCTGTTGGCCGTCGAGTTAGCAGGCAGACAGGCACAATAACGGCCCTCTGCAGAAAGCGATGCATTTTTCGTGCGGAAGACATCGCGACTCGCGGCGCCGGCCGTTGCTGGGGTTAAGTTACTGCACCCTCCGGGAGATGGCGGGCCACGTCGGGGTTACCGCCTTCGAGCCGCCCTCTCCGCCTGAAAGTCGCCCTCTTTCTTTCGTCCGGTGTCAAAACGGCAAATGAGATTTGCTGAATGACTGTTTCTTCGAGCCACAGTGCAAGCCACAAAATCAATTGTTGCTCTTACCTTTGCTCCCTCCGTGGGAGCCCTTAGTGCTAGGAAATACGGCAGCATTGTCAATCGCCCTTGTCTGTCGCTGAGCAACCGAAGGACCAAGCTCAGACTATCAGATGTTCTAAGAAAGCTGGATGCACTCGTGGGTGTTGTACACGAGGGACAAACATCACATCAGCAGGTTCTTAAGGAAAGACAATAATCAGCAAAAACTGCAGCTTACCCCATTGGACGCTGATGGAACAGAAGACACTTGAAGGTATGGTAACACTTCTTTTTTCTGTCCATCTCGAGCACTATCTGGAAAGCTCGAACAAAATTTGTCTTCACTTTAATTCAGAATGTGGAGATATTTCCTTCACGCATATGAAAGTATATGACAAAAATAATAATGCTTCATTATTTAAGCTAGATGGAAAAGTTTAGGGGAAGTAATTAATTCGTTTAGGCTGCACCACTACTAGGTAGCACTGTGAAAACAAAGCCATTGCCATCTAATGGCAACAACACTGCTTGCTGCAGATTAATTTTGCGGCATTTCGTAAATGATTAATATCTTATGACTATTGTGACGCTATGAGTAGTTTTATATGTGCAAACATTTGAAAACGGCTGCAGGCATTACATTCACCCCTCTCTGTCTCTTTGCTTGGACCTGGAGTAAGTAAGTAAGTAAGTAAGTAAGTAAGGATAAATTAAATTGCTTGTTTTTGAAGTAGTAACAGTTCTGAAGTGTAATGAAATGGTATTAAACAATGAAGTGTTTTTTTTTTAATCCTACCTATCTCTGCAATTAGTGTACGTGAGTATTTCATAGGAATTGTCGCAATCGAAACCGAGCTTAATAATTTCATGCGGCCGTTTTCAGTCCTCCTCGTGCTTTAATTGTTCCTTTCCAAGCGTTATTTTAGGTTGCCTGCAAAGTTGTCAGATGAAACACAACCACTGCGACGAAAGGCCATTCCTTAGAGCAGGTAGACGCCAACTGCGGCAGGAAACTGTCGTGGCCAGGAAGATATTCACTGTGTGTGGAAGTTAAGTGAGGATCCGAAGCTGACTTGCCGGCACACGTTGCAGCATTCACTCGCCAACGGCAACGAGGCAAGAAAAGGGTAAAAATACGCCGGTTCTCGTCCGATCACCGAGGTTGGCTAGAATCTATGTTTCTCGTTTTCGGTGCAGCTCGTCATGTTATTTCCTTCGATTCACATCCCCACAAGCTCCTCAAGTGCCGCAAGTCTGCAAGTCTCGAAGTCTCGAGACGCTACGCTAGACGCTCGCTTCCGGCCCCTTCATGTACCTTGCCACAGGCGCCAAAGCGTTCGGCTGGCCGACGGCCCCTGTACGCCCGCTCGCGCCACAGCAGTCACTGTGCTTGCAGGGAATGCCGCGCCGTCGAATAACGTTTGGTGCACAATCCGTTTATGGACAGAGAATGCTAAAAGGGGCCGTTCGACCGTTAATACGGAAATCGCAGCCAAGTTAGATCGCCTGAGCCATCTCGCGGCTGCCGCTGTTATTACGAGCACGCGTGCCACGCGGTTAACGAGCAGTGCGCCGGCTGTGGGTTTCGACGCCGTGTCCTAGTGCAATTTGTCGTTTTTAGTAGAGGCATCATCGGTTATAAGAAGCTGGTAAATTACTCACCGTCAGTGCTTATCATCCACTACGAGGAGAGGCTTTGATTGCATTAGAGATTAGCACCGGGACAGCGCGAACGCAGTCCCGACTACCAAAAATTATGCGCCCGAGTTACTCGCATTTGGAGTAATCGCGGGGGTCAGCTCGACCGAAGTGCAATGGACAAGCCTCACCCCGGAGGAACCGCCTTCATGATCACGGTATCCTCTACGCCAGGTAAGTATGCTTCTCCTCGGCCACAGGCGAATATTTGTAATGCCTCGCGCTATCGTAGTGGAACGAGAACTCTTGACGTTGTCGCATTCGGCGAAGAGCATGGTGCCGTGAATGTACTTGCTTCCTTATAAACGCGCTGTTGGCCGTCGAGTTAGCAGGCAGACAGGCACAATAACGGCCCTCTGCAGAAAGCGATGCATTTTTCGTGCGGAAGACATCGCGACTCGCGGCGCCGGCCGTTGCTGGGGTTAAGTTACTGCACCCTCCGGGAGATGGCGGGCCACGTCGGGGTTACCGCCTTCGAGCCGCCCTCTCCGCCTGAAAGTCGCCCTCTTTCTTTCGTCCGGTGTCAAAACGGCAAATGAGATTTGCTGAATGACTGTTTCTTCGAGCCACAGTGCAAGCCACAAAATCAATTGTTGCTCTTACCTTTGCTCCCTCCGTGGGAGCCCTTAGTGCTAGGAAATACGGCAGCATTGTCAATCGCCCTTGTCTGTCGCTGAGCAACCGAAGGACCAAGCTCAGACTATCAGATGTTCTAAGAAAGCTGGATGCACTCGTGGGTGTTGTACACGAGGGACAAACATCACATCAGCAGGTTCTTAAGGAAAGACAATAATCAGCAAAAACTGCAGCTTACCCCATTGGACGCTGATGGAACAGAAGACACTTGAAGGTATGGTAACACTTCTTTTTTCTGTCCATCTCGAGCACTATCTGGAAAGCTCGAACAAAATTTGTCTTCACTTTAATTCAGAATGTGGAGATATTTCCTTCACGCATATGAAAGTATATGACAAAAATAATAATGCTTCATTATTTAAGCTAGATGGAAAAGTTTAGGGGAAGTAATTAATTCGTTTAGGCTGCACCACTACTAGGTAGCACTGTGAAAACAAAGCCATTGCCATCTAATGGCAACAACACTGCTTGCTGCAGATTAATTTTGCGGCATTTCGTAAATGATTAATATCTTATGACTATTGTGACGCTATGAGTAGTTTTATATGTGCAAACATTTGAAAACGGCTGCAGGCATTACATTCACCCCTCTCTGTCTCTTTGCTTGGACCTGGAGTAAGTAAGTAAGTAAGTAAGTAAGTAAGGATAAATTAAATTGCTTGTTTTTGAAGTAGTAACAGTTCTGAAGTGTAATGAAATGGTATTAAACAATGAAGTGTTTTTTTTTTAATCCTACCTATCTCTGCAATTAGTGTACGTGAGTATTTCATAGGAATTGTCGCAATCGAAACCGAGCTTAATAATTTCATGCGGCCGTTTTCAGTCCTCCTCGTGCTTTAATTGTTCCTTTCCAAGCGTTATTTTAGGTTGCCTGCAAAGTTGTCAGATGAAACACAACCACTGCGACGAAAGGCCATTCCTTAGAGCAGGTAGACGCCAACTGCGGCAGGAAACTGTCGTGGCCAGGAAGATATTCACTGTGTGTGGAAGTTAAGTGAGGATCCGAAGCTGACTTGCCGGCACACGTTGCAGCATTCACTCGCCAACGGCAACGAGGCAAGAAAAGGGTAAAAATACGCCGGTTCTCGTCCGATCACCGAGGTTGGCTAGAATCTATGTTTCTCGTTTTCGGTGCAGCTCGTCATGTTATTTCCTTCGATTCACATCCCCACAAGCTCCTCAAGTGCCGCAAGTCTGCAAGTCTCGAAGTCTCGAGACGCTACGCTAGACGCTCGCTTCCGGCCCCTTCATGTACCTTGCCACAGGCGCCAAAGCGTTCGGCTGGCCGACGGCCCCTGTACGCCCGCTCGCGCCACAGCAGTCACTGTGCTTGCAGGGAATGCCGCGCCGTCGAATAACGTTTGGTGCACAATCCGTTTATGGACAGAGAATGCTAAAAGGGGCCGTTCGACCGTTAATACGGAAATCGCAGCCAAGTTAGATCGCCTGAGCCATCTCGCGGCTGCCGCTGTTATTACGAGCACGCGTGCCACGCGGTTAACGAGCAGTGCGCCGGCTGTGGGTTTCGACGCCGTGTCCTAGTGCAATTTGTCGTTTTTAGTAGAGGCATCATCGGTTATAAGAAGCTGGTAAATTACTCACCGTCAGTGCTTATCATCCACTACGAGGAGAGGCTTTGATTGCATTAGAGATTAGCACCGGGACAGCGCGAACGCAGTCCCGACTACCAAAAATTATGCGCCCGAGTTACTCGCATTTGGAGTAATCGCGGGGGTCAGCTCGACCGAAGTGCAATGGACAAGCCTCACCCCGGAGGAACCGCCTTCATGATCACGGTATCCTCTACGCCAGGTAAGTATGCTTCTCCTCGGCCACAGGCGAATATTTGTAATGCCTCGCGCTATCGTAGTGGAACGAGAACTCTTGACGTTGTCGCATTCGGCGAAGAGCATGGTGCCGTGAATGTACTTGCTTCCTTATAAACGCGCTGTTGGCCGTCGAGTTAGCAGGCAGACAGGCACAATAACGGCCCTCTGCAGAAAGCGATGCATTTTTCGTGCGGAAGACATCGCGACTCGCGGCGCCGGCCGTTGCTGGGGTTAAGTTACTGCACCCTCCGGGAGATGGCGGGCCACGTCGGGGTTACCGCCTTCGAGCCGCCCTCTCCGCCTGAAAGTCGCCCTCTTTCTTTCGTCCGGTGTCAAAACGGCAAATGAGATTTGCTGAATGACTGTTTCTTCGAGCCACAGTGCAAGCCACAAAATCAATTGTTGCTCTTACCTTTGCTCCCTCCGTGGGAGCCCTTAGTGCTAGGAAATACGGCAGCATTGTCAATCGCCCTTGTCTGTCGCTGAGCAACCGAAGGACCAAGCTCAGACTATCAGATGTTCTAAGAAAGCTGGATGCACTCGTGGGTGTTGTACACGAGGGACAAACATCACATCAGCAGGTTCTTAAGGAAAGACAATAATCAGCAAAAACTGCAGCTTACCCCATTGGACGCTGATGGAACAGAAGACACTTGAAGGTATGGTAACACTTCTTTTTTCTGTCCATCTCGAGCACTATCTGGAAAGCTCGAACAAAATTTGTCTTCACTTTAATTCAGAATGTGGAGATATTTCCTTCACGCATATGAAAGTATATGACAAAAATAATAATGCTTCATTATTTAAGCTAGATGGAAAAGTTTAGGGGAAGTAATTAATTCGTTTAGGCTGCACCACTACTAGGTAGCACTGTGAAAACAAAGCCATTGCCATCTAATGGCAACAACACTGCTTGCTGCAGATTAATTTTGCGGCATTTCGTAAATGATTAATATCTTATGACTATTGTGACGCTATGAGTAGTTTTATATGTGCAAACATTTGAAAACGGCTGCAGGCATTACATTCACCCCTCTCTGTCTCTTTGCTTGGACCTGGAGTAAGTAAGTAAGTAAGTAAGTAAGTAAGGATAAATTAAATTGCTTGTTTTTGAAGTAGTAACAGTTCTGAAGTGTAATGAAATGGTATTAAACAATGAAGTGTTTTTTTTTTAATCCTACCTATCTCTGCAATTAGTGTACGTGAGTATTTCATAGGAATTGTCGCAATCGAAACCGAGCTTAATAATTTCATGCGGCCGTTTTCAGTCCTCCTCGTGCTTTAATTGTTCCTTTCCAAGCGTTATTTTAGGTTGCCTGCAAAGTTGTCAGATGAAACACAACCACTGCGACGAAAGGCCATTCCTTAGAGCAGGTAGACGCCAACTGCGGCAGGAAACTGTCGTGGCCAGGAAGATATTCACTGTGTGTGGAAGTTAAGTGAGGATCCGAAGCTGACTTGCCGGCACACGTTGCAGCATTCACTCGCCAACGGCAACGAGGCAAGAAAAGGGTAAAAATACGCCGGTTCTCGTCCGATCACCGAGGTTGGCTAGAATCTATGTTTCTCGTTTTCGGTGCAGCTCGTCATGTTATTTCCTTCGATTCACATCCCCACAAGCTCCTCAAGTGCCGCAAGTCTGCAAGTCTCGAAGTCTCGAGACGCTACGCTAGACGCTCGCTTCCGGCCCCTTCATGTACCTTGCCACAGGCGCCAAAGCGTTCGGCTGGCCGACGGCCCCTGTACGCCCGCTCGCGCCACAGCAGTCACTGTGCTTGCAGGGAATGCCGCGCCGTCGAATAACGTTTGGTGCACAATCCGTTTATGGACAGAGAATGCTAAAAGGGGCCGTTCGACCGTTAATACGGAAATCGCAGCCAAGTTAGATCGCCTGAGCCATCTCGCGGCTGCCGCTGTTATTACGAGCACGCGTGCCACGCGGTTAACGAGCAGTGCGCCGGCTGTGGGTTTCGACGCCGTGTCCTAGTGCAATTTGTCGTTTTTAGTAGAGGCATCATCGGTTATAAGAAGCTGGTAAATTACTCACCGTCAGTGCTTATCATCCACTACGAGGAGAGGCTTTGATTGCATTAGAGATTAGCACCGGGACAGCGCGAACGCAGTCCCGACTACCAAAAATTATGCGCCCGAGTTACTCGCATTTGGAGTAATCGCGGGGGTCAGCTCGACCGAAGTGCAATGGACAAGCCTCACCCCGGAGGAACCGCCTTCATGATCACGGTATCCTCTACGCCAGGTAAGTATGCTTCTCCTCGGCCACAGGCGAATATTTGTAATGCCTCGCGCTATCGTAGTGGAACGAGAACTCTTGACGTTGTCGCATTCGGCGAAGAGCATGGTGCCGTGAATGTACTTGCTTCCTTATAAACGCGCTGTTGGCCGTCGAGTTAGCAGGCAGACAGGCACAATAACGGCCCTCTGCAGAAAGCGATGCATTTTTCGTGCGGAAGACATCGCGACTCGCGGCGCCGGCCGTTGCTGGGGTTAAGTTACTGCACCCTCCGGGAGATGGCGGGCCACGTCGGGGTTACCGCCTTCGAGCCGCCCTCTCCGCCTGAAAGTCGCCCTCTTTCTTTCGTCCGGTGTCAAAACGGCAAATGAGATTTGCTGAATGACTGTTTCTTCGAGCCACAGTGCAAGCCACAAAATCAATTGTTGCTCTTACCTTTGCTCCCTCCGTGGGAGCCCTTAGTGCTAGGAAATACGGCAGCATTGTCAATCGCCCTTGTCTGTCGCTGAGCAACCGAAGGACCAAGCTCAGACTATCAGATGTTCTAAGAAAGCTGGATGCACTCGTGGGTGTTGTACACGAGGGACAAACATCACATCAGCAGGTTCTTAAGGAAAGACAATAATCAGCAAAAACTGCAGCTTACCCCATTGGACGCTGATGGAACAGAAGACACTTGAAGGTATGGTAACACTTCTTTTTTCTGTCCATCTCGAGCACTATCTGGAAAGCTCGAACAAAATTTGTCTTCACTTTAATTCAGAATGTGGAGATATTTCCTTCACGCATATGAAAGTATATGACAAAAATAATAATGCTTCATTATTTAAGCTAGATGGAAAAGTTTAGGGGAAGTAATTAATTCGTTTAGGCTGCACCACTACTAGGTAGCACTGTGAAAACAAAGCCATTGCCATCTAATGGCAACAACACTGCTTGCTGCAGATTAATTTTGCGGCATTTCGTAAATGATTAATATCTTATGACTATTGTGACGCTATGAGTAGTTTTATATGTGCAAACATTTGAAAACGGCTGCAGGCATTACATTCACCCCTCTCTGTCTCTTTGCTTGGACCTGGAGTAAGTAAGTAAGTAAGTAAGTAAGTAAGGATAAATTAAATTGCTTGTTTTTGAAGTAGTAACAGTTCTGAAGTGTAATGAAATGGTATTAAACAATGAAGTGTTTTTTTTTTAATCCTACCTATCTCTGCAATTAGTGTACGTGAGTATTTCATAGGAATTGTCGCAATCGAAACCGAGCTTAATAATTTCATGCGGCCGTTTTCAGTCCTCCTCGTGCTTTAATTGTTCCTTTCCAAGCGTTATTTTAGGTTGCCTGCAAAGTTGTCAGATGAAACACAACCACTGCGACGAAAGGCCATTCCTTAGAGCAGGTAGACGCCAACTGCGGCAGGAAACTGTCGTGGCCAGGAAGATATTCACTGTGTGTGGAAGTTAAGTGAGGATCCGAAGCTGACTTGCCGGCACACGTTGCAGCATTCACTCGCCAACGGCAACGAGGCAAGAAAAGGGTAAAAATACGCCGGTTCTCGTCCGATCACCGAGGTTGGCTAGAATCTATGTTTCTCGTTTTCGGTGCAGCTCGTCATGTTATTTCCTTCGATTCACATCCCCACAAGCTCCTCAAGTGCCGCAAGTCTGCAAGTCTCGAAGTCTCGAGACGCTACGCTAGACGCTCGCTTCCGGCCCCTTCATGTACCTTGCCACAGGCGCCAAAGCGTTCGGCTGGCCGACGGCCCCTGTACGCCCGCTCGCGCCACAGCAGTCACTGTGCTTGCAGGGAATGCCGCGCCGTCGAATAACGTTTGGTGCACAATCCGTTTATGGACAGAGAATGCTAAAAGGGGCCGTTCGACCGTTAATACGGAAATCGCAGCCAAGTTAGATCGCCTGAGCCATCTCGCGGCTGCCGCTGTTATTACGAGCACGCGTGCCACGCGGTTAACGAGCAGTGCGCCGGCTGTGGGTTTCGACGCCGTGTCCTAGTGCAATTTGTCGTTTTTAGTAGAGGCATCATCGGTTATAAGAAGCTGGTAAATTACTCACCGTCAGTGCTTATCATCCACTACGAGGAGAGGCTTTGATTGCATTAGAGATTAGCACCGGGACAGCGCGAACGCAGTCCCGACTACCAAAAATTATGCGCCCGAGTTACTCGCATTTGGAGTAATCGCGGGGGTCAGCTCGACCGAAGTGCAATGGACAAGCCTCACCCCGGAGGAACCGCCTTCATGATCACGGTATCCTCTACGCCAGGTAAGTATGCTTCTCCTCGGCCACAGGCGAATATTTGTAATGCCTCGCGCTATCGTAGTGGAACGAGAACTCTTGACGTTGTCGCATTCGGCGAAGAGCATGGTGCCGTGAATGTACTTGCTTCCTTATAAACGCGCTGTTGGCCGTCGAGTTAGCAGGCAGACAGGCACAATAACGGCCCTCTGCAGAAAGCGATGCATTTTTCGTGCGGAAGACATCGCGACTCGCGGCGCCGGCCGTTGCTGGGGTTAAGTTACTGCACCCTCCGGGAGATGGCGGGCCACGTCGGGGTTACCGCCTTCGAGCCGCCCTCTCCGCCTGAAAGTCGCCCTCTTTCTTTCGTCCGGTGTCAAAACGGCAAATGAGATTTGCTGAATGACTGTTTCTTCGAGCCACAGTGCAAGCCACAAAATCAATTGTTGCTCTTACCTTTGCTCCCTCCGTGGGAGCCCTTAGTGCTAGGAAATACGGCAGCATTGTCAATCGCCCTTGTCTGTCGCTGAGCAACCGAAGGACCAAGCTCAGACTATCAGATGTTCTAAGAAAGCTGGATGCACTCGTGGGTGTTGTACACGAGGGACAAACATCACATCAGCAGGTTCTTAAGGAAAGACAATAATCAGCAAAAACTGCAGCTTACCCCATTGGACGCTGATGGAACAGAAGACACTTGAAGGTATGGTAACACTTCTTTTTTCTGTCCATCTCGAGCACTATCTGGAAAGCTCGAACAAAATTTGTCTTCACTTTAATTCAGAATGTGGAGATATTTCCTTCACGCATATGAAAGTATATGACAAAAATAATAATGCTTCATTATTTAAGCTAGATGGAAAAGTTTAGGGGAAGTAATTAATTCGTTTAGGCTGCACCACTACTAGGTAGCACTGTGAAAACAAAGCCATTGCCATCTAATGGCAACAACACTGCTTGCTGCAGATTAATTTTGCGGCATTTCGTAAATGATTAATATCTTATGACTATTGTGACGCTATGAGTAGTTTTATATGTGCAAACATTTGAAAACGGCTGCAGGCATTACATTCACCCCTCTCTGTCTCTTTGCTTGGACCTGGAGTAAGTAAGTAAGTAAGTAAGTAAGTAAGGATAAATTAAATTGCTTGTTTTTGAAGTAGTAACAGTTCTGAAGTGTAATGAAATGGTATTAAACAATGAAGTGTTTTTTTTTTAATCCTACCTATCTCTGCAATTAGTGTACGTGAGTATTTCATAGGAATTGTCGCAATCGAAACCGAGCTTAATAATTTCATGCGGCCGTTTTCAGTCCTCCTCGTGCTTTAATTGTTCCTTTCCAAGCGTTATTTTAGGTTGCCTGCAAAGTTGTCAGATGAAACACAACCACTGCGACGAAAGGCCATTCCTTAGAGCAGGTAGACGCCAACTGCGGCAGGAAACTGTCGTGGCCAGGAAGATATTCACTGTGTGTGGAAGTTAAGTGAGGATCCGAAGCTGACTTGCCGGCACACGTTGCAGCATTCACTCGCCAACGGCAACGAGGCAAGAAAAGGGTAAAAATACGCCGGTTCTCGTCCGATCACCGAGGTTGGCTAGAATCTATGTTTCTCGTTTTCGGTGCAGCTCGTCATGTTATTTCCTTCGATTCACATCCCCACAAGCTCCTCAAGTGCCGCAAGTCTGCAAGTCTCGAAGTCTCGAGACGCTACGCTAGACGCTCGCTTCCGGCCCCTTCATGTACCTTGCCACAGGCGCCAAAGCGTTCGGCTGGCCGACGGCCCCTGTACGCCCGCTCGCGCCACAGCAGTCACTGTGCTTGCAGGGAATGCCGCGCCGTCGAATAACGTTTGGTGCACAATCCGTTTATGGACAGAGAATGCTAAAAGGGGCCGTTCGACCGTTAATACGGAAATCGCAGCCAAGTTAGATCGCCTGAGCCATCTCGCGGCTGCCGCTGTTATTACGAGCACGCGTGCCACGCGGTTAACGAGCAGTGCGCCGGCTGTGGGTTTCGACGCCGTGTCCTAGTGCAATTTGTCGTTTTTAGTAGAGGCATCATCGGTTATAAGAAGCTGGTAAATTACTCACCGTCAGTGCTTATCATCCACTACGAGGAGAGGCTTTGATTGCATTAGAGATTAGCACCGGGACAGCGCGAACGCAGTCCCGACTACCAAAAATTATGCGCCCGAGTTACTCGCATTTGGAGTAATCGCGGGGGTCAGCTCGACCGAAGTGCAATGGACAAGCCTCACCCCGGAGGAACCGCCTTCATGATCACGGTATCCTCTACGCCAGGTAAGTATGCTTCTCCTCGGCCACAGGCGAATATTTGTAATGCCTCGCGCTATCGTAGTGGAACGAGAACTCTTGACGTTGTCGCATTCGGCGAAGAGCATGGTGCCGTGAATGTACTTGCTTCCTTATAAACGCGCTGTTGGCCGTCGAGTTAGCAGGCAGACAGGCACAATAACGGCCCTCTGCAGAAAGCGATGCATTTTTCGTGCGGAAGACATCGCGACTCGCGGCGCCGGCCGTTGCTGGGGTTAAGTTACTGCACCCTCCGGGAGATGGCGGGCCACGTCGGGGTTACCGCCTTCGAGCCGCCCTCTCCGCCTGAAAGTCGCCCTCTTTCTTTCGTCCGGTGTCAAAACGGCAAATGAGATTTGCTGAATGACTGTTTCTTCGAGCCACAGTGCAAGCCACAAAATCAATTGTTGCTCTTACCTTTGCTCCCTCCGTGGGAGCCCTTAGTGCTAGGAAATACGGCAGCATTGTCAATCGCCCTTGTCTGTCGCTGAGCAACCGAAGGACCAAGCTCAGACTATCAGATGTTCTAAGAAAGCTGGATGCACTCGTGGGTGTTGTACACGAGGGACAAACATCACATCAGCAGGTTCTTAAGGAAAGACAATAATCAGCAAAAACTGCAGCTTACCCCATTGGACGCTGATGGAACAGAAGACACTTGAAGGTATGGTAACACTTCTTTTTTCTGTCCATCTCGAGCACTATCTGGAAAGCTCGAACAAAATTTGTCTTCACTTTAATTCAGAATGTGGAGATATTTCCTTCACGCATATGAAAGTATATGACAAAAATAATAATGCTTCATTATTTAAGCTAGATGGAAAAGTTTAGGGGAAGTAATTAATTCGTTTAGGCTGCACCACTACTAGGTAGCACTGTGAAAACAAAGCCATTGCCATCTAATGGCAACAACACTGCTTGCTGCAGATTAATTTTGCGGCATTTCGTAAATGATTAATATCTTATGACTATTGTGACGCTATGAGTAGTTTTATATGTGCAAACATTTGAAAACGGCTGCAGGCATTACATTCACCCCTCTCTGTCTCTTTGCTTGGACCTGGAGTAAGTAAGTAAGTAAGTAAGTAAGTAAGGATAAATTAAATTGCTTGTTTTTGAAGTAGTAACAGTTCTGAAGTGTAATGAAATGGTATTAAACAATGAAGTGTTTTTTTTTTAATCCTACCTATCTCTGCAATTAGTGTACGTGAGTATTTCATAGGAATTGTCGCAATCGAAACCGAGCTTAATAATTTCATGCGGCCGTTTTCAGTCCTCCTCGTGCTTTAATTGTTCCTTTCCAAGCGTTATTTTAGGTTGCCTGCAAAGTTGTCAGATGAAACACAACCACTGCGACGAAAGGCCATTCCTTAGAGCAGGTAGACGCCAACTGCGGCAGGAAACTGTCGTGGCCAGGAAGATATTCACTGTGTGTGGAAGTTAAGTGAGGATCCGAAGCTGACTTGCCGGCACACGTTGCAGCATTCACTCGCCAACGGCAACGAGGCAAGAAAAGGGTAAAAATACGCCGGTTCTCGTCCGATCACCGAGGTTGGCTAGAATCTATGTTTCTCGTTTTCGGTGCAGCTCGTCATGTTATTTCCTTCGATTCACATCCCCACAAGCTCCTCAAGTGCCGCAAGTCTGCAAGTCTCGAAGTCTCGAGACGCTACGCTAGACGCTCGCTTCCGGCCCCTTCATGTACCTTGCCACAGGCGCCAAAGCGTTCGGCTGGCCGACGGCCCCTGTACGCCCGCTCGCGCCACAGCAGTCACTGTGCTTGCAGGGAATGCCGCGCCGTCGAATAACGTTTGGTGCACAATCCGTTTATGGACAGAGAATGCTAAAAGGGGCCGTTCGACCGTTAATACGGAAATCGCAGCCAAGTTAGATCGCCTGAGCCATCTCGCGGCTGCCGCTGTTATTACGAGCACGCGTGCCACGCGGTTAACGAGCAGTGCGCCGGCTGTGGGTTTCGACGCCGTGTCCTAGTGCAATTTGTCGTTTTTAGTAGAGGCATCATCGGTTATAAGAAGCTGGTAAATTACTCACCGTCAGTGCTTATCATCCACTACGAGGAGAGGCTTTGATTGCATTAGAGATTAGCACCGGGACAGCGCGAACGCAGTCCCGACTACCAAAAATTATGCGCCCGAGTTACTCGCATTTGGAGTAATCGCGGGGGTCAGCTCGACCGAAGTGCAATGGACAAGCCTCACCCCGGAGGAACCGCCTTCATGATCACGGTATCCTCTACGCCAGGTAAGTATGCTTCTCCTCGGCCACAGGCGAATATTTGTAATGCCTCGCGCTATCGTAGTGGAACGAGAACTCTTGACGTTGTCGCATTCGGCGAAGAGCATGGTGCCGTGAATGTACTTGCTTCCTTATAAACGCGCTGTTGGCCGTCGAGTTAGCAGGCAGACAGGCACAATAACGGCCCTCTGCAGAAAGCGATGCATTTTTCGTGCGGAAGACATCGCGACTCGCGGCGCCGGCCGTTGCTGGGGTTAAGTTACTGCACCCTCCGGGAGATGGCGGGCCACGTCGGGGTTACCGCCTTCGAGCCGCCCTCTCCGCCTGAAAGTCGCCCTCTTTCTTTCGTCCGGTGTCAAAACGGCAAATGAGATTTGCTGAATGACTGTTTCTTCGAGCCACAGTGCAAGCCACAAAATCAATTGTTGCTCTTACCTTTGCTCCCTCCGTGGGAGCCCTTAGTGCTAGGAAATACGGCAGCATTGTCAATCGCCCTTGTCTGTCGCTGAGCAACCGAAGGACCAAGCTCAGACTATCAGATGTTCTAAGAAAGCTGGATGCACTCGTGGGTGTTGTACACGAGGGACAAACATCACATCAGCAGGTTCTTAAGGAAAGACAATAATCAGCAAAAACTGCAGCTTACCCCATTGGACGCTGATGGAACAGAAGACACTTGAAGGTATGGTAACACTTCTTTTTTCTGTCCATCTCGAGCACTATCTGGAAAGCTCGAACAAAATTTGTCTTCACTTTAATTCAGAATGTGGAGATATTTCCTTCACGCATATGAAAGTATATGACAAAAATAATAATGCTTCATTATTTAAGCTAGATGGAAAAGTTTAGGGGAAGTAATTAATTCGTTTAGGCTGCACCACTACTAGGTAGCACTGTGAAAACAAAGCCATTGCCATCTAATGGCAACAACACTGCTTGCTGCAGATTAATTTTGCGGCATTTCGTAAATGATTAATATCTTATGACTATTGTGACGCTATGAGTAGTTTTATATGTGCAAACATTTGAAAACGGCTGCAGGCATTACATTCACCCCTCTCTGTCTCTTTGCTTGGACCTGGAGTAAGTAAGTAAGTAAGTAAGTAAGTAAGGATAAATTAAATTGCTTGTTTTTGAAGTAGTAACAGTTCTGAAGTGTAATGAAATGGTATTAAACAATGAAGTGTTTTTTTTTTAATCCTACCTATCTCTGCAATTAGTGTACGTGAGTATTTCATAGGAATTGTCGCAATCGAAACCGAGCTTAATAATTTCATGCGGCCGTTTTCAGTCCTCCTCGTGCTTTAATTGTTCCTTTCCAAGCGTTATTTTAGGTTGCCTGCAAAGTTGTCAGATGAAACACAACCACTGCGACGAAAGGCCATTCCTTAGAGCAGGTAGACGCCAACTGCGGCAGGAAACTGTCGTGGCCAGGAAGATATTCACTGTGTGTGGAAGTTAAGTGAGGATCCGAAGCTGACTTGCCGGCACACGTTGCAGCATTCACTCGCCAACGGCAACGAGGCAAGAAAAGGGTAAAAATACGCCGGTTCTCGTCCGATCACCGAGGTTGGCTAGAATCTATGTTTCTCGTTTTCGGTGCAGCTCGTCATGTTATTTCCTTCGATTCACATCCCCACAAGCTCCTCAAGTGCCGCAAGTCTGCAAGTCTCGAAGTCTCGAGACGCTACGCTAGACGCTCGCTTCCGGCCCCTTCATGTACCTTGCCACAGGCGCCAAAGCGTTCGGCTGGCCGACGGCCCCTGTACGCCCGCTCGCGCCACAGCAGTCACTGTGCTTGCAGGGAATGCCGCGCCGTCGAATAACGTTTGGTGCACAATCCGTTTATGGACAGAGAATGCTAAAAGGGGCCGTTCGACCGTTAATACGGAAATCGCAGCCAAGTTAGATCGCCTGAGCCATCTCGCGGCTGCCGCTGTTATTACGAGCACGCGTGCCACGCGGTTAACGAGCAGTGCGCCGGCTGTGGGTTTCGACGCCGTGTCCTAGTGCAATTTGTCGTTTTTAGTAGAGGCATCATCGGTTATAAGAAGCTGGTAAATTACTCACCGTCAGTGCTTATCATCCACTACGAGGAGAGGCTTTGATTGCATTAGAGATTAGCACCGGGACAGCGCGAACGCAGTCCCGACTACCAAAAATTATGCGCCCGAGTTACTCGCATTTGGAGTAATCGCGGGGGTCAGCTCGACCGAAGTGCAATGGACAAGCCTCACCCCGGAGGAACCGCCTTCATGATCACGGTATCCTCTACGCCAGGTAAGTATGCTTCTCCTCGGCCACAGGCGAATATTTGTAATGCCTCGCGCTATCGTAGTGGAACGAGAACTCTTGACGTTGTCGCATTCGGCGAAGAGCATGGTGCCGTGAATGTACTTGCTTCCTTATAAACGCGCTGTTGGCCGTCGAGTTAGCAGGCAGACAGGCACAATAACGGCCCTCTGCAGAAAGCGATGCATTTTTCGTGCGGAAGACATCGCGACTCGCGGCGCCGGCCGTTGCTGGGGTTAAGTTACTGCACCCTCCGGGAGATGGCGGGCCACGTCGGGGTTACCGCCTTCGAGCCGCCCTCTCCGCCTGAAAGTCGCCCTCTTTCTTTCGTCCGGTGTCAAAACGGCAAATGAGATTTGCTGAATGACTGTTTCTTCGAGCCACAGTGCAAGCCACAAAATCAATTGTTGCTCTTACCTTTGCTCCCTCCGTGGGAGCCCTTAGTGCTAGGAAATACGGCAGCATTGTCAATCGCCCTTGTCTGTCGCTGAGCAACCGAAGGACCAAGCTCAGACTATCAGATGTTCTAAGAAAGCTGGATGCACTCGTGGGTGTTGTACACGAGGGACAAACATCACATCAGCAGGTTCTTAAGGAAAGACAATAATCAGCAAAAACTGCAGCTTACCCCATTGGACGCTGATGGAACAGAAGACACTTGAAGGTATGGTAACACTTCTTTTTTCTGTCCATCTCGAGCACTATCTGGAAAGCTCGAACAAAATTTGTCTTCACTTTAATTCAGAATGTGGAGATATTTCCTTCACGCATATGAAAGTATATGACAAAAATAATAATGCTTCATTATTTAAGCTAGATGGAAAAGTTTAGGGGAAGTAATTAATTCGTTTAGGCTGCACCACTACTAGGTAGCACTGTGAAAACAAAGCCATTGCCATCTAATGGCAACAACACTGCTTGCTGCAGATTAATTTTGCGGCATTTCGTAAATGATTAATATCTTATGACTATTGTGACGCTATGAGTAGTTTTATATGTGCAAACATTTGAAAACGGCTGCAGGCATTACATTCACCCCTCTCTGTCTCTTTGCTTGGACCTGGAGTAAGTAAGTAAGTAAGTAAGTAAGTAAGGATAAATTAAATTGCTTGTTTTTGAAGTAGTAACAGTTCTGAAGTGTAATGAAATGGTATTAAACAATGAAGTGTTTTTTTTTTAATCCTACCTATCTCTGCAATTAGTGTACGTGAGTATTTCATAGGAATTGTCGCAATCGAAACCGAGCTTAATAATTTCATGCGGCCGTTTTCAGTCCTCCTCGTGCTTTAATTGTTCCTTTCCAAGCGTTATTTTAGGTTGCCTGCAAAGTTGTCAGATGAAACACAACCACTGCGACGAAAGGCCATTCCTTAGAGCAGGTAGACGCCAACTGCGGCAGGAAACTGTCGTGGCCAGGAAGATATTCACTGTGTGTGGAAGTTAAGTGAGGATCCGAAGCTGACTTGCCGGCACACGTTGCAGCATTCACTCGCCAACGGCAACGAGGCAAGAAAAGGGTAAAAATACGCCGGTTCTCGTCCGATCACCGAGGTTGGCTAGAATCTATGTTTCTCGTTTTCGGTGCAGCTCGTCATGTTATTTCCTTCGATTCACATCCCCACAAGCTCCTCAAGTGCCGCAAGTCTGCAAGTCTCGAAGTCTCGAGACGCTACGCTAGACGCTCGCTTCCGGCCCCTTCATGTACCTTGCCACAGGCGCCAAAGCGTTCGGCTGGCCGACGGCCCCTGTACGCCCGCTCGCGCCACAGCAGTCACTGTGCTTGCAGGGAATGCCGCGCCGTCGAATAACGTTTGGTGCACAATCCGTTTATGGACAGAGAATGCTAAAAGGGGCCGTTCGACCGTTAATACGGAAATCGCAGCCAAGTTAGATCGCCTGAGCCATCTCGCGGCTGCCGCTGTTATTACGAGCACGCGTGCCACGCGGTTAACGAGCAGTGCGCCGGCTGTGGGTTTCGACGCCGTGTCCTAGTGCAATTTGTCGTTTTTAGTAGAGGCATCATCGGTTATAAGAAGCTGGTAAATTACTCACCGTCAGTGCTTATCATCCACTACGAGGAGAGGCTTTGATTGCATTAGAGATTAGCACCGGGACAGCGCGAACGCAGTCCCGACTACCAAAAATTATGCGCCCGAGTTACTCGCATTTGGAGTAATCGCGGGGGTCAGCTCGACCGAAGTGCAATGGACAAGCCTCACCCCGGAGGAACCGCCTTCATGATCACGGTATCCTCTACGCCAGGTAAGTATGCTTCTCCTCGGCCACAGGCGAATATTTGTAATGCCTCGCGCTATCGTAGTGGAACGAGAACTCTTGACGTTGTCGCATTCGGCGAAGAGCATGGTGCCGTGAATGTACTTGCTTCCTTATAAACGCGCTGTTGGCCGTCGAGTTAGCAGGCAGACAGGCACAATAACGGCCCTCTGCAGAAAGCGATGCATTTTTCGTGCGGAAGACATCGCGACTCGCGGCGCCGGCCGTTGCTGGGGTTAAGTTACTGCACCCTCCGGGAGATGGCGGGCCACGTCGGGGTTACCGCCTTCGAGCCGCCCTCTCCGCCTGAAAGTCGCCCTCTTTCTTTCGTCCGGTGTCAAAACGGCAAATGAGATTTGCTGAATGACTGTTTCTTCGAGCCACAGTGCAAGCCACAAAATCAATTGTTGCTCTTACCTTTGCTCCCTCCGTGGGAGCCCTTAGTGCTAGGAAATACGGCAGCATTGTCAATCGCCCTTGTCTGTCGCTGAGCAACCGAAGGACCAAGCTCAGACTATCAGATGTTCTAAGAAAGCTGGATGCACTCGTGGGTGTTGTACACGAGGGACAAACATCACATCAGCAGGTTCTTAAGGAAAGACAATAATCAGCAAAAACTGCAGCTTACCCCATTGGACGCTGATGGAACAGAAGACACTTGAAGGTATGGTAACACTTCTTTTTTCTGTCCATCTCGAGCACTATCTGGAAAGCTCGAACAAAATTTGTCTTCACTTTAATTCAGAATGTGGAGATATTTCCTTCACGCATATGAAAGTATATGACAAAAATAATAATGCTTCATTATTTAAGCTAGATGGAAAAGTTTAGGGGAAGTAATTAATTCGTTTAGGCTGCACCACTACTAGGTAGCACTGTGAAAACAAAGCCATTGCCATCTAATGGCAACAACACTGCTTGCTGCAGATTAATTTTGCGGCATTTCGTAAATGATTAATATCTTATGACTATTGTGACGCTATGAGTAGTTTTATATGTGCAAACATTTGAAAACGGCTGCAGGCATTACATTCACCCCTCTCTGTCTCTTTGCTTGGACCTGGAGTAAGTAAGTAAGTAAGTAAGTAAGTAAGGATAAATTAAATTGCTTGTTTTTGAAGTAGTAACAGTTCTGAAGTGTAATGAAATGGTATTAAACAATGAAGTGTTTTTTTTTTAATCCTACCTATCTCTGCAATTAGTGTACGTGAGTATTTCATAGGAATTGTCGCAATCGAAACCGAGCTTAATAATTTCATGCGGCCGTTTTCAGTCCTCCTCGTGCTTTAATTGTTCCTTTCCAAGCGTTATTTTAGGTTGCCTGCAAAGTTGTCAGATGAAACACAACCACTGCGACGAAAGGCCATTCCTTAGAGCAGGTAGACGCCAACTGCGGCAGGAAACTGTCGTGGCCAGGAAGATATTCACTGTGTGTGGAAGTTAAGTGAGGATCCGAAGCTGACTTGCCGGCACACGTTGCAGCATTCACTCGCCAACGGCAACGAGGCAAGAAAAGGGTAAAAATACGCCGGTTCTCGTCCGATCACCGAGGTTGGCTAGAATCTATGTTTCTCGTTTTCGGTGCAGCTCGTCATGTTATTTCCTTCGATTCACATCCCCACAAGCTCCTCAAGTGCCGCAAGTCTGCAAGTCTCGAAGTCTCGAGACGCTACGCTAGACGCTCGCTTCCGGCCCCTTCATGTACCTTGCCACAGGCGCCAAAGCGTTCGGCTGGCCGACGGCCCCTGTACGCCCGCTCGCGCCACAGCAGTCACTGTGCTTGCAGGGAATGCCGCGCCGTCGAATAACGTTTGGTGCACAATCCGTTTATGGACAGAGAATGCTAAAAGGGGCCGTTCGACCGTTAATACGGAAATCGCAGCCAAGTTAGATCGCCTGAGCCATCTCGCGGCTGCCGCTGTTATTACGAGCACGCGTGCCACGCGGTTAACGAGCAGTGCGCCGGCTGTGGGTTTCGACGCCGTGTCCTAGTGCAATTTGTCGTTTTTAGTAGAGGCATCATCGGTTATAAGAAGCTGGTAAATTACTCACCGTCAGTGCTTATCATCCACTACGAGGAGAGGCTTTGATTGCATTAGAGATTAGCACCGGGACAGCGCGAACGCAGTCCCGACTACCAAAAATTATGCGCCCGAGTTACTCGCATTTGGAGTAATCGCGGGGGTCAGCTCGACCGAAGTGCAATGGACAAGCCTCACCCCGGAGGAACCGCCTTCATGATCACGGTATCCTCTACGCCAGGTAAGTATGCTTCTCCTCGGCCACAGGCGAATATTTGTAATGCCTCGCGCTATCGTAGTGGAACGAGAACTCTTGACGTTGTCGCATTCGGCGAAGAGCATGGTGCCGTGAATGTACTTGCTTCCTTATAAACGCGCTGTTGGCCGTCGAGTTAGCAGGCAGACAGGCACAATAACGGCCCTCTGCAGAAAGCGATGCATTTTTCGTGCGGAAGACATCGCGACTCGCGGCGCCGGCCGTTGCTGGGGTTAAGTTACTGCACCCTCCGGGAGATGGCGGGCCACGTCGGGGTTACCGCCTTCGAGCCGCCCTCTCCGCCTGAAAGTCGCCCTCTTTCTTTCGTCCGGTGTCAAAACGGCAAATGAGATTTGCTGAATGACTGTTTCTTCGAGCCACAGTGCAAGCCACAAAATCAATTGTTGCTCTTACCTTTGCTCCCTCCGTGGGAGCCCTTAGTGCTAGGAAATACGGCAGCATTGTCAATCGCCCTTGTCTGTCGCTGAGCAACCGAAGGACCAAGCTCAGACTATCAGATGTTCTAAGAAAGCTGGATGCACTCGTGGGTGTTGTACACGAGGGACAAACATCACATCAGCAGGTTCTTAAGGAAAGACAATAATCAGCAAAAACTGCAGCTTACCCCATTGGACGCTGATGGAACAGAAGACACTTGAAGGTATGGTAACACTTCTTTTTTCTGTCCATCTCGAGCACTATCTGGAAAGCTCGAACAAAATTTGTCTTCACTTTAATTCAGAATGTGGAGATATTTCCTTCACGCATATGAAAGTATATGACAAAAATAATAATGCTTCATTATTTAAGCTAGATGGAAAAGTTTAGGGGAAGTAATTAATTCGTTTAGGCTGCACCACTACTAGGTAGCACTGTGAAAACAAAGCCATTGCCATCTAATGGCAACAACACTGCTTGCTGCAGATTAATTTTGCGGCATTTCGTAAATGATTAATATCTTATGACTATTGTGACGCTATGAGTAGTTTTATATGTGCAAACATTTGAAAACGGCTGCAGGCATTACATTCACCCCTCTCTGTCTCTTTGCTTGGACCTGGAGTAAGTAAGTAAGTAAGTAAGTAAGTAAGGATAAATTAAATTGCTTGTTTTTGAAGTAGTAACAGTTCTGAAGTGTAATGAAATGGTATTAAACAATGAAGTGTTTTTTTTTTAATCCTACCTATCTCTGCAATTAGTGTACGTGAGTATTTCATAGGAATTGTCGCAATCGAAACCGAGCTTAATAATTTCATGCGGCCGTTTTCAGTCCTCCTCGTGCTTTAATTGTTCCTTTCCAAGCGTTATTTTAGGTTGCCTGCAAAGTTGTCAGATGAAACACAACCACTGCGACGAAAGGCCATTCCTTAGAGCAGGTAGACGCCAACTGCGGCAGGAAACTGTCGTGGCCAGGAAGATATTCACTGTGTGTGGAAGTTAAGTGAGGATCCGAAGCTGACTTGCCGGCACACGTTGCAGCATTCACTCGCCAACGGCAACGAGGCAAGAAAAGGGTAAAAATACGCCGGTTCTCGTCCGATCACCGAGGTTGGCTAGAATCTATGTTTCTCGTTTTCGGTGCAGCTCGTCATGTTATTTCCTTCGATTCACATCCCCACAAGCTCCTCAAGTGCCGCAAGTCTGCAAGTCTCGAAGTCTCGAGACGCTACGCTAGACGCTCGCTTCCGGCCCCTTCATGTACCTTGCCACAGGCGCCAAAGCGTTCGGCTGGCCGACGGCCCCTGTACGCCCGCTCGCGCCACAGCAGTCACTGTGCTTGCAGGGAATGCCGCGCCGTCGAATAACGTTTGGTGCACAATCCGTTTATGGACAGAGAATGCTAAAAGGGGCCGTTCGACCGTTAATACGGAAATCGCAGCCAAGTTAGATCGCCTGAGCCATCTCGCGGCTGCCGCTGTTATTACGAGCACGCGTGCCACGCGGTTAACGAGCAGTGCGCCGGCTGTGGGTTTCGACGCCGTGTCCTAGTGCAATTTGTCGTTTTTAGTAGAGGCATCATCGGTTATAAGAAGCTGGTAAATTACTCACCGTCAGTGCTTATCATCCACTACGAGGAGAGGCTTTGATTGCATTAGAGATTAGCACCGGGACAGCGCGAACGCAGTCCCGACTACCAAAAATTATGCGCCCGAGTTACTCGCATTTGGAGTAATCGCGGGGGTCAGCTCGACCGAAGTGCAATGGACAAGCCTCACCCCGGAGGAACCGCCTTCATGATCACGGTATCCTCTACGCCAGGTAAGTATGCTTCTCCTCGGCCACAGGCGAATATTTGTAATGCCTCGCGCTATCGTAGTGGAACGAGAACTCTTGACGTTGTCGCATTCGGCGAAGAGCATGGTGCCGTGAATGTACTTGCTTCCTTATAAACGCGCTGTTGGCCGTCGAGTTAGCAGGCAGACAGGCACAATAACGGCCCTCTGCAGAAAGCGATGCATTTTTCGTGCGGAAGACATCGCGACTCGCGGCGCCGGCCGTTGCTGGGGTTAAGTTACTGCACCCTCCGGGAGATGGCGGGCCACGTCGGGGTTACCGCCTTCGAGCCGCCCTCTCCGCCTGAAAGTCGCCCTCTTTCTTTCGTCCGGTGTCAAAACGGCAAATGAGATTTGCTGAATGACTGTTTCTTCGAGCCACAGTGCAAGCCACAAAATCAATTGTTGCTCTTACCTTTGCTCCCTCCGTGGGAGCCCTTAGTGCTAGGAAATACGGCAGCATTGTCAATCGCCCTTGTCTGTCGCTGAGCAACCGAAGGACCAAGCTCAGACTATCAGATGTTCTAAGAAAGCTGGATGCACTCGTGGGTGTTGTACACGAGGGACAAACATCACATCAGCAGGTTCTTAAGGAAAGACAATAATCAGCAAAAACTGCAGCTTACCCCATTGGACGCTGATGGAACAGAAGACACTTGAAGGTATGGTAACACTTCTTTTTTCTGTCCATCTCGAGCACTATCTGGAAAGCTCGAACAAAATTTGTCTTCACTTTAATTCAGAATGTGGAGATATTTCCTTCACGCATATGAAAGTATATGACAAAAATAATAATGCTTCATTATTTAAGCTAGATGGAAAAGTTTAGGGGAAGTAATTAATTCGTTTAGGCTGCACCACTACTAGGTAGCACTGTGAAAACAAAGCCATTGCCATCTAATGGCAACAACACTGCTTGCTGCAGATTAATTTTGCGGCATTTCGTAAATGATTAATATCTTATGACTATTGTGACGCTATGAGTAGTTTTATATGTGCAAACATTTGAAAACGGCTGCAGGCATTACATTCACCCCTCTCTGTCTCTTTGCTTGGACCTGGAGTAAGTAAGTAAGTAAGTAAGTAAGTAAGGATAAATTAAATTGCTTGTTTTTGAAGTAGTAACAGTTCTGAAGTGTAATGAAATGGTATTAAACAATGAAGTGTTTTTTTTTTAATCCTACCTATCTCTGCAATTAGTGTACGTGAGTATTTCATAGGAATTGTCGCAATCGAAACCGAGCTTAATAATTTCATGCGGCCGTTTTCAGTCCTCCTCGTGCTTTAATTGTTCCTTTCCAAGCGTTATTTTAGGTTGCCTGCAAAGTTGTCAGATGAAACACAACCACTGCGACGAAAGGCCATTCCTTAGAGCAGGTAGACGCCAACTGCGGCAGGAAACTGTCGTGGCCAGGAAGATATTCACTGTGTGTGGAAGTTAAGTGAGGATCCGAAGCTGACTTGCCGGCACACGTTGCAGCATTCACTCGCCAACGGCAACGAGGCAAGAAAAGGGTAAAAATACGCCGGTTCTCGTCCGATCACCGAGGTTGGCTAGAATCTATGTTTCTCGTTTTCGGTGCAGCTCGTCATGTTATTTCCTTCGATTCACATCCCCACAAGCTCCTCAAGTGCCGCAAGTCTGCAAGTCTCGAAGTCTCGAGACGCTACGCTAGACGCTCGCTTCCGGCCCCTTCATGTACCTTGCCACAGGCGCCAAAGCGTTCGGCTGGCCGACGGCCCCTGTACGCCCGCTCGCGCCACAGCAGTCACTGTGCTTGCAGGGAATGCCGCGCCGTCGAATAACGTTTGGTGCACAATCCGTTTATGGACAGAGAATGCTAAAAGGGGCCGTTCGACCGTTAATACGGAAATCGCAGCCAAGTTAGATCGCCTGAGCCATCTCGCGGCTGCCGCTGTTATTACGAGCACGCGTGCCACGCGGTTAACGAGCAGTGCGCCGGCTGTGGGTTTCGACGCCGTGTCCTAGTGCAATTTGTCGTTTTTAGTAGAGGCATCATCGGTTATAAGAAGCTGGTAAATTACTCACCGTCAGTGCTTATCATCCACTACGAGGAGAGGCTTTGATTGCATTAGAGATTAGCACCGGGACAGCGCGAACGCAGTCCCGACTACCAAAAATTATGCGCCCGAGTTACTCGCATTTGGAGTAATCGCGGGGGTCAGCTCGACCGAAGTGCAATGGACAAGCCTCACCCCGGAGGAACCGCCTTCATGATCACGGTATCCTCTACGCCAGGTAAGTATGCTTCTCCTCGGCCACAGGC